>NW_028175412.1:187500-406116 GCF_965226575.1 Pagrus pagrus
TATTTTCATACATTAATGTAAAACAACAATTGTGCTTCCTGCTGGAAAGCGCAGGCGCAGACACTGTAAACACGAGCACTTATTGCCAGAGACCGTACTTGCGAAGCAAAATACACGAGTGAAAGAATTGTACAATGCTTTCCATTCTCGACTCAGTGGCGTACTAGATAGCGTGACCACCCGCCCAGGAGAATACTAAGCACGAGACCGCTGATCCAAAGGGGCTGCTTTATGCAACTTTCTCTTTCTTTTGTGCCATAAACAAACCTTTTATCCTTTAAAATGTGCAAATTAGATCTTATCCTCATTTTTCTAATTTCTCACATCTAAGCCAGTATTGCAAATACTGGTGAAATGTGGTCTATATGTGAAGATTTAATCAACATCCTCATACCCAAATTTAGCCTTGTTCTAGCCTAGTCATCAGGTTTGCAATTGACGGCTATTACATGTTTATTACACAGAAAGTTGCTTGCTGGGTAGTGTATACAGCTCATCCACCGCCTCTATACAACCCCCAATATCAATTGCCTTACGTCATACCACAAACGATATGAATCATAGGCTATGTAGGCTATAGCAAAGTAGATCAGCCCTAAGCCATTACCCATAGTTCAAGTGTGTTGCGTGAGGTCAGTACGTCTACCACTCTTTGATACCAGAGACAGTGTTTACCTGATGACTTGAAGACATAGCTGGTAAGTTTTGCTCGCATACAAGCTCTCACAAGGAAAAAAAAAAGTGGTTTCCATGATTTTACAGTATTCCTTACAATATTTAAGTAGTATGCTAGACTGGCAATAACTGAAAAAGTCCGAATCACCTTGTCATAATTCTACAAGCAAGCTTACGTGAAGCCATTACCGAAGTTTACAGCCAAGTTGCAGTTGCTGTGTTCGAGTTGGAATTATAATACGTTACAATAAGTTGAGGTGAACCGTTCACTTTTTCATAAAAGCCTTAAAATAGGTGGTCAGTTGTATTGTTGTGGCCCCTCAACATTTTTAGAAATGGTGCCATCGAAAAAACGCGTAATGGCGGTTACGACGCTTTTTTTTTTCTAACAACTGTAGCCCACCTGCCAGCCTGACCTTCCAGTCATTGCAGGCAATGAAAGACAAGGGATTAATATCACAGGAGTGGTCTGACCAGTGTGAGAGCATGCATAAAGCTGCCTTAGAAAATGTAGTGGACACAGTATACCCCCTCTTTTATGGTGACATGGGATACTCCAAAAGATGGGTGTTCTTCTCTATATACACTGGCCAGATGGATAACTGGTGCAAATGTGGGCGCACTAGAGTAACCTTTGACTCAGTGTCTGGTAAGTGGAACTGCCAGTGTAGAGGGACTGGGAAATCACATTGTTGTCTCCACCGCATGCTGGCAATGTGGTGGATCTTTCAGGAATCCCCAGATCTTCTCCTGCCTAATTCAGACATCCTGATAAATGACATAGACGATCTGGAAACAGAAATACACATGTTGGAAGCTGAAATTTCAGCGTATGCCGAAAATGACAGAAATGTATGTCAAATGACCAACTATTTGTATACTAAAAAGAAAATCCCACCACTCCAGGAGCTACCAGTGGATCTCAGAAGTAAAGAGAAGGATCCCCCCAATGTTTTCTTTCCAGAAGAGACCACTTGCCCATATTGTCCGGGACCCACACCACCAGATCTACTGCCCTACAACATTATTACCACTCAGGCAACTGTTTATGGCTACACATACATTAAAAAAAGCAAGTGATGTTGATAGTTTAAAAAACATGCATCTGTTTCTGTCTGTCCTTTCTGACTGTCTGTCTGTCTATCAGTCATTATGTTACACATACTGTACATATTAAGTCTTCATCTGTGTTTGTTTGTCATCTTGTTTTCATTTGGCCCTAAATGATCTACAGGTATCTCCGTGGCCATCAAGCAGTGTCCCCTATGCAAGAACCATGTGCGTTTTCAGGACTACAAGTCTGGGTTCCACAATTTCAATGACCGTGTCTTCCTGACCCTCCCGTTATGTGAACTTCTGCTTTCTGCATTGACCGTAAGTGTTAATGTTTAGAGTGAAAATCTTTATTGAACGTCATCTGTCATGCAAATAATGATGAACTACTGCCAGGGTCCTTTGTTCTTTATTTTAAGCTACTTTTCATTGAAATTAGACACTATATAATGCTTTACGTGTTATGACATCATTAAATGTACTCTCTATTTTAAGTAGTCGTTGAGGTTATTGGTAACAGAAAAGTTATGTCTCAGGACTGTTGTGTGTGACAACAGCAATTGGATGTATTTTTTTGACTCAGGTTTTTATGCATTTCTCAGAACAAAACCGCTCCTGGTCGCATGCCGTCAACCCTGTCATTCTTCAATGACAACCGTTTCCACCACCAAACTGTTCGAAGAGCTTTTCACCACTTTCTGTCATTGACAGACTTCAGATTCATGTTCAGTTGTTACCAGTGTGGGGACTGCCCTCCAGTTGTTATCGCAGATGCAAACTGGAAGGTAGCCTTTGACATACCAGGTGAGCCTGCAGTGTATACATGAACATCTAACTAAACTTAGTGTTGTTTGCAATTATGCTAATTATCAATAACAGCTATTGTTTATATCATTCTACACTGCTGTTGCTAATATGATGACTTTTTGCAGTCTCTACATTAGAAGAGGCCTGATCCAGAGGTTCTCACAGAAGAAGACCTCAGCATCAACATCAACAGCGCATGGGAACAGCTAGACAGTAAATGATCGCCGAGGGGTTTATATCAGGTTAGTTTATTGCATTAGACATTTAAAGTTCCTATCCTAGGCCCCATAACCACATTTACATGACAAGACAAAAATGGCTCAAGGAAAGGGGATGGGTTTGTCAAACAGAAACTGTTAACATTTGATTTACATTGTTCTTGTACGGAAAATTGAAAACACTTTTGGCATAACTTTGATTTGTTTTTATAAGCTACAAGTGAACTTTTGTGAGGTAATTATTAGCTTATCTGTGTACCTTCATATCAATCAATTGCCTATTCTGAAACGAAAACTGGAAAAAAGAGTGTTCTTTTAATTATGGTTTGTCATCTAATTTGAAAAAGGGAGATATCCTCGCGTTTTCACAAAATACAATAGAATTTGGTAGAATAAGACTAAATTTTTTTTATCACTCACAACCCTCATTTTTCTTCTAAGTATGCATCCAAAAGAATTGAATGGCCTGTACAGAAAATTCACACTGATCTCTCATCACTTGCCTGTGGCCAAAATTATAATCAAAGCTGGACAGGACTATACATACCTGTTATAAAAGTTTACCACATTGTTGCTCGCTTATGCCACAAGAGGGAGTATACCCTTAAGTGAGTTCTGTCCAGAGTAAACTGTTATTCACATAATTCATTTGATATAAAAAGTGCATACAGATCACAGCCATCAGTCCACAACAACGATCATGAATGCTTCCAGTACACTTTTTGCTAGAAATGCTCATTTAAAATCAGCCCAATTTCATATTTTGTAGTAATGAATATAGGACTTTTCTGTTGGCTTACTGCACATGTACTGATTTACATTTTATTTTTGGGACCAAGGTGCTGTCTTCTGTGTTGTTATTTCTTTGAGGGGATTTGTATGTTTTCCCTCATTTAAAGTCACTTATTGTGCATTTTAAGTTTTGTCAAGGTAGCCAGGACTGTGAGTGAGCTAAAGAAAAAACACGTTATTCAGAGTAACCGGAAAACAGTATAATTGGACATACATATCACACGCAGTACACAGGCCTGCATATCTATAAATTACATAGAGTATGTTGTTAATGTTAATGAAAGTTATTTTTATCATTTAAAAATATCCCCAGGTACATCAACTAGAAACCCATATGAGACCAAGACATCATACTCAACATTGGCTCCTTGGATGGGGGAGGATGTTAGAAAGGGGGACATGCTGCCAAAAACAGAGGCAAAGAAAGGCATGAAAAAAAGAAAAGAAGATTCAAAAGTGCCAGCAAAGCAGTTGGATGAAGACACGATTCTGTCCCTGCTTGAATTGAAGAAGGTGTGTTATATTGAAAATGTCAGTAGTTATTTTCGTCATTTATATTGTCTAAACAATGTAATACAAAAAAACTACTACTGTCCAAAACACCCACAGCCTCTAAAGAAAGACCTGCAAGAGGCCTGTAATGCACTTGGTGTCAGTGATGAGGGATCTGTCACTGACCTCGTGAACAGATTGGAGGAGCTCGTCAACTTCAAGGAAGTGTACCCAAAGCTTTTCTTGAAGCTGCAAAAGACTGGAGGTTAGACTTCAAAATGAGATGTCTTTAAAATGATTATGTGTCGTTGGTCTTTTTTTCTATGTTTATGCTTTCTTTTATTATTTACAGGTGGAGTACTGCATTTCTCTTGCCCTCATGGAGTGGTCTACTATTTGAACTTTTTGTTCTGGACTGAGTCCGCTAGGGACCATGTTGATGGTTTGCTTAGTTTTAAAGCATTCCCAACATGCTATATCTCAGATGTGTCTGGCCAAGTTGCCAGACACATGAACAATCGAAGCAGGGCGATTGTGTCCACCAACCACAGACAATTTGGCAAGTGCAGCAGAAAAGAAACTCCAAATTGAAATGGCCTGGGTAAAAAACCTCAGTACACATTCCCCCTTACAACCACCAACAAAAAACGATGACCGATGGATACTGCCCCATCCAGTTACCAAAACCACTGAGAGGTACGCATTGTACGACCGTTTCCACCAGAAGAGACCAGAGGAAAGTTTAAGGAGTTTGAACTTGTGCCCCAATTTACGCTCCAAAATAAATTCATCTGTAGCAGAACAGCTGAATCGCGAGTTAGCAGCTACCAGGTACTCGCTCACCCAAATGAACGAGGTACATTTCAAGCAGACAGTGAGGATTTTGTTGGAGATGCACAACTGCTGCATTAACAACAAATTCCTTGATGACATCAGAAAACTGTCATCCGTGCCCCTGACATTGGGTCCGCTGGGCACACTGGTCTTCAGGTCTTCAGGTTTGTTTACATGTTTTCAACAGTGGTCAAATCAAATCAAATCAAATTTTATTTGTATAGCCCAAATTCACAAATCACAGTTTGCCTCAGAGGGCTTTACAATCTGTACAGAGACGACACCCTCTGTCCTTCGACCCTCGATTCGAGTGAGGAAAAACTTGCCCCAAAAAAAAGCCCTTTTAACAGGGGAAAAAAAAAATGCGGAAGAAACCTCAGGAAGAGCCACAGAGGAGGGATCCCTTTCCCAGGACGGACAGACGTGCAATAGATGTCGCATGTACAGAGCAGATCAACGAGATCACGATGTATACAATTATAATGGATGGTTGACAGGAATGAAAGCACATAAAGAGGCATCACAGCAACAACAATGAAATGCACATGGAAATGTGATTACTAGTGATAACAGTAGTAGTGGTTAACGGTAAGGATAGTATGTAGTATTGCATTACAATAATAGTAGTGGAACGTATGTAACAGAGATATGACTAATATTAGCGACAGTAGTGGTGGGTGTCAGGCAGGGCCATGGCAGTAGGCGCATCCATAATCAGGCAGGGCCATAGCAGTAGGCGCATCCACGATCCACGAACCGGGCGCGGCCAGGATCCATGGGAGCCTGTAGGACTAGAGAGCACAAGGACTCCGGGGAAGAAGTGAAGTCAGTGACATGCAGAGATGGGGCATGTATACAGGCATAATGTATACAGATGGAGAGGAGAGGAGGAGAGAGAAGCTCAGTGTGTCATTTGTCCCCCGGACTAGGCCTATAGCAGCATAACTAAGAGCTGGTCCAAGACAGGCCTGGGCCAGCCCTAACTATAAGCTCTATCGAAAAGGAAGGTCTTAAGTCTACTCTTAAAGGTAGAGAGGGTGTCTGCCTTCCGGACCAAAACAGGAAGATGGTTCCACAGAAGAGGAGCTTGATAACTGAAGGCTCTGGCTCCCATTCTGCTTTTGGAGACTTTAGGAACTACAAGTAAGCTTGCGTTCTGGGAGCGCAATGCTCTAGTTGGGTAATAGGGTAGTATGAGCTCCTGGAGATATGATGGTGCCTGACCATTAACAGCTTTGTAAGTGAGGAGAAGGATTTTAAACTCTATTCTTGATTTCACAGGGAGCCAGTGCAGAGAGGCCAATACAGGAGTAATATGATCTCTTTTCTTAGTTCCTGTCAGTACACGTGCTGCAGCATTCTGGACCAGCTGGAGACTCAAGTGGTGTGTTTAGTATATGGGAGTAGAAATATAGGAGTTGTATTATAAAAAACATTGTGACACTATGAACCACCCGCACAACTATGACAGTGAAAAACTAAAATTCTGTATTTCTGTGATCACAGCACACAGGATGCAACCTATTGCATTGCTCTTCCATTATTTAACAACCGAGGACATGCAATACACCCTTACATTATAAATAACACCGCTGTTAAGGAATAGTGCCTTTATACATGTGTAAAGACCAAATAATAATATATGGGACACTGCCACTTCCACCGCAGTGGGACACTGCCACTTCCACCGCCACCTATTGCTGTTCCAGCAGACAAGGTCCAAGACATCACTTTTCAGGCCAGCAACTACAGCATATCTGAAGAGGACAAGGTTAGTAGCTGCATCTGATGTTTTTCACATAAAAACAGTTTGAAAATCGTACAATGTGAACATAACTTTTCTCATTTTGTACTTCCATAATGATTATGAATTGTATAAGCTAATAGAAAACACTGCTGTTTGTAGAGCACTTTGAAAAGTCTTCTAACTGGATCTCGGGACGAAAATCAAGTTTTGACTAAAATCGGGAGAAAGTTCCAGATTTCAATAAAAGACATTAAGAGTGTTTGCCCTCTGGATTTACTGGACGACACCTCATGGACGATGCCGTGGCTGACAGATGATGTGAGTATGACAGTACTGTTAACATTATTAAATCTATTAAGACGTATATGTTTACAGTCAGACATGCAGTCTGACTAAAGATAAATGCTGTGGCTCATGTCAGTGTGCACTCAAGTGTGTGGTGACAATTTTTATGTGCTAAATCCTGCAAAAACTGATATCACCATCTTTTTTATTCAGGCTGTCAATTTCAGAGTGGCACAGATTACACGGGCCTGCAGTAAGGTAATATGAAGTACTTGTGTGTATGCTTTTGTCAATTCTGAACAAACACAACATCCTCAGTAAAGGTAGGAGACAGTAACACTTATAAATCTTTATCCCCACTGCACAGTCTGTGAGTTTGGCTCACTTTGACAACATTCTGTGGAGTCGGGACTGGATAAGAAATGGCCATGTCCAGGACAAAACTGTCAAACACTTAAAGGTGGGTTTGCCATTCTTGAAAGATGTATGTCTTTACAATCTGTCTTTTTAACATGGACATTTAATACTGAAATCGCTATTGTCTCCACTGCACTAGACTGCAGACCGAATATTTCTGCCAAGGCTTGTGGGTCACAGCACTCCTGAGACTGGAAACCACTTTATCCTTTGGGTAGGCCAACATGACAGCACATCAACCATGTCATAAAAATGATGTTAAACACATGTATATCACTATAATTATTCAAAAGAGATGCTTGGACCATGTTTGCTGCAGCAAAGTGTTAGCAACATGTTAAATTTGTGTGTAATTTTACTTCAAGAATTAAAGTGAACAGCAGGTAAACAGTAGCCAAAGTAGTATAAAAGTTATCACCCAAACATGCATTCAGAATGAAGAATGCAATAAACATATGATGCTATATTTGAAATACTATGCAAGAAATGTTTAACACTTATATTAATAAATAACACAAATAATAAGTGTAATGTGAGACATTTTATCAGTTACTAAAGGGGAGTTTTGCATTCCCCCATGGTAGTTGAGCTCATATTTGACATGTAAATATGCATTTTTATCTTTTAAGAAGACAATCATATTTACTCAAGTCCAGCATATAAATATAGGTCTCACACAGTGGACATGCTGCAATAAAAAAGTCATAGAACATTAGGTAAGAACATTTGTAATGATGTACTGTATAATTGATATGTTATTTTGTATAGCCTTAATGGTGTGATAAGACAGAGACTGATGGACAATATATAAATGTATAAATGCACCGATAACTTGGTTAGAAAGTTATCACTGTGGCTATCAAAAGCATTACTTTTTCTCTGTAAGACAAAACAAAAGATGTAACTGCAGATATATGTGCTTCTGGTATCTTTATGACTTAGGTACTAGACTTCTCAAACAAAGAATTGAGATTGTACGATTCTTTGAGGATTCAAACAACAATGACAGATGACGACATGGCTCTTCTGAGGTGAGAAGTGAAGACACAAAATTCAGAGGGTGGTTCAAAAATTTAGGCAAGGGAATTACTGTCATAGAAATGTGACCCCTTATGTTTTGTTATCAAAGTAATGTCTTCAGAAACCACGGAGGTCTCAAGGGATGGAAGGTCACATTCCCAAAGCAGTGGAGGCTGAGAGACCATGATAACTGTGGGATCTTTGTGTGCTCGGTAAGTAAACTGTTTCAGCTTTGTAGGAGCTGTCATCATTTGTAAAACACACAAACAGGATGACAACAAGAAATAACTGTTTTGTATGCCATTTGTGACTATGTTTTTATCCCACAAAAAGGCAGCTGAGAATGAGGTCCAAAACAGAGATGTCAGCAATGACGATCTCTCCCTCAACCAGTGTCGAACTCTAAGAAGACACAATGCGGCTGAGATGATAAAAGGCCTGAGTGTTCAGGTCAGATATATTAAACTTTTCGCTTAAAGCCAATGTTTACTCAAAGAGAATTCAGAGTAATGTTATTTATGTTTTTATTTTTTTATTTTTTGTCATTCACACAGACTTTCCCACTCACCAAAGAAGACCTGGAAAAAATAAAATTTGAGGAGGACAGGATTCAGCAACAGGAAAAAAAAGCAAGCGACTCCAACTGTCATTGCTTAGCCTGGGAAAAACAAGCCTGCGTGTTTCAGCGGGTAACTGGCTCAAAGAGGTATTGAAGAAAGAAATTGAACAGCAATACGCAGCATTTGTGTAATGATTAATGCCAGGTGTTTGATACAAAAGTAGAGCATAATAAAGGTGTCTACAGTTTTAAGATAAATATAGTCGAATAAGCTGATAGACTGTTTCGATTTGTCTTGTAGAACACTCCACAGTCAAGTGAAAAACTTTTCTTGGCTCGAGTGTAAAAGCTGTGGAGGTTGGATACATTTTGAATGCGCAGGTGTGCAAGGAGACTGGACCACCAGAGAGTTCCATTGTGGTTGTGATCGCGACATGACTACATATCTGTAAGTATATGACACATGCTCATGTTCCATTAAATAACCTAAAAAAAAAAATTAAATAAATAAAAAAAACCTAATAAAATATCTCAAATAATTTGCTGTAATTTTATCGTTCTGTCATTACTGTATGAAATATGACCATAATTTGTTGAACAGTGATGTTTTTAAATTGTGCTAGTAGTACGGTACTTTAGCAAGCTGACTTTCAAAGAAATTACAATGTTTTTAAGTGTTGTCCTCCAGCTCAAAAGTCAATTAGGAACATTTTCTCAAATACATGTCTTTGCTATATTGCAATTACAAGCCGACCTCATAGTTCATGCTTTTACTTCTTGCAGGGATAAAGATATTGTGGAATCCACCCAGGCAGACAGCATTTTGACTGACAAAGAGATCAAGGTATTACTGACAGATTTCCCTTTTTGGGTTTGGGGTTTGGTTTGAAAGAATAATGACATCCTTTTTCAAACCTGACATGTTGCTTTTTAAAGGTATTTGGACTGATTAAACTATTTTGTATTCTCAGTGTTTGGAGATAGATCTTCTGTCAGGTCGCATTCTGTCAAACAGAATGTACCTGTTCAGGAACACAGGATAAGACCCAACACTGAAAGCATTCTATGCTGACCACCTGTCTGTTTTTGACGACATAAAGGTAAAGATTATACATGCATGTAATGCTAATATATTAATAAACACCTTACAAATGAAAAAAATAGTTCATGGTGTCTCTACGTATGAAACGCATACAATATGAAAATAAAGGCAAATATTAATGTTGTCATTATCAATATTTCAGACAGGAGAACTCATTGTCAGGTTAGAAGGGCTTGTTGCCAAACAAGTGGCTGTTGCTGAAAGAGATGCCTACTTAATTGAGGTCATTTTGCCAGAGGTAAGTACAACATAATTTTTTGTATCCAAGTTAGACAAATAAAAAGTTAATTATTTCTTGCCCGGGGGATTAAATGAATTGTGACAATAAAACCACAATGACAAATAAAATAAAAAATTGTTCCAGGTAGTCATCGAGTGGCTAACACAGCGGTTCAGCATCTGCCGGTATGAAGCAGAATGTATTCTGCTAAGTACCACCTTTTTGTGGAACAAGATGGAATGGTAATGTATTAACATTTAGAAACAGTATTTGCAAGTCAGGGTTAGGGTTAGGGTTAGGTGAGTGGTAAAGCATAGGGCAATATTTCAAGTCTGTCTTCTATTTATGTAGCGTTACCCATCCAAATTTGTCAAATCAAGTGGATATTTGATAACAGTAGTCCATTTTTGTATAAAAACATTTACTGTGTAAAAGTGTCAATATATTTTTTTAAAACAACAGAACGTCTAAAAATGGCACAAAAATACACATCTCAAAATAAAAAACATTTTGAATTTCTAACAGAAGCCCCTAGAGCAATTTTGAAGAAAATAAAGTCTATGTCATTTTCTAATACATTAAGCAATGACATTATTGCAGCATCACAAATGTCACAAATTAGTATAGTGATCAACAATCATCCCGTACCACGAGATCTCGCGATATAAAATCGTTAAACAATTTTTCGTGGAGGTTAAAAGCTGTCTCGCGATATGAGTAGCTACAGAACAAATGCAGAGCGGCAGCTCGTATAACGGAGTCTGACGTTCAACTGGCAACATTTAGAGTGCTTGGTGGAAGCAATAAGCGGCACCCGGTGACAGACAAGACGGGAACAACATGTAAGCACTATTATAAGCACTAATACTACAAAATAGTGCCGTACACTGCGGCTAACACGAGCACTATGCAAAGACACCCACAGATAGCATAGCCGAAGTTTTACAAGCATCTGCGAGTGACTGCGAGCTTCAGATGCTAAACCATGGTGTTGCTACTGTGACCGACAATTTACGCAAATTGTCGTTGTAGTTGTAGCCAGCTGTCTTTATCACGCTTGAACAAAAAATGTGTCAGTCTGTGTTTGCACTTTAAGTATTGAGAGACTATTATTATTATTATTATTATTATTATTATTATTATTATCTATTAATTTCTCATTTGAATTTATGGAAAGGAGTTCAGTAACAAGGTCACACACTAGAACTGAAATGACGTTCATTACAAGATAAGAACTATTTAAAACATTTCACGATGGATCAGCATTGTTTTGCATTTTGTGCAAACACTATTTTTCCAGTCACATATTTCATCATTGAAGTTGTCTTTGCAAATAGTGTTCAAAAAACGTCTCATTCTCGTGAACCCAAAATCATGTAGTGTCTCTGTCATGAGCTGGGTGTATCATCACACCACTGTTTTTCAACTAATCACGAAAGAGTTCAAGTGCTGCAGTTACATATTCAAGCTTCCACAAATAAACTTAATGCCTTTTCCATGACTTGGCAGGTTGGAAAGTGGAACTGCCCCAGGTGCCAAATGTGTGCAGACAACAGGAGGGCCTCACACAACGCACTTTGAGGAGGTACTTTATTATTCAATGATAACTACAATTTTTACTTGCATAGTAATTACCAGTCATAAGCGATCATCATCATTCACTGACATTTTGTGCAACCCAACACATCCACATATATGCCAAAAGGTACAAAGTACATCAGTGTTCTAATTTGGATAAATACTCAAGTAAAGTTTTGGTGCAGTAATTTTTAAAATTTTATTTGAATTTGTCTGCACAGCTTTCTGATGAACTTCTTGTGGAGGTGTTTCTGGAAGTCATCCTCATGGAAGGAGATGGCCATCGCAAAGATTGCACTTGTATGCAAGACGTTTAGGGACATTGTATCAAGTAAATGGTTCCGGAAGAGAGCACATTACAGATGGCTACAAAGTAAGTAACAATAACGTAAGCAAATGTATATACAGTGCCTATAAAAAGTATTCCCATAAGCTTTGGCTGGTGAAGAACCCGGGCAACAGTTGTTGTATACAGAGTCTCTCCCATTTCAGCTGCTGAAGCTTTTAACTCCTTCAGAGTAGTCATAGGTGTCTTGGTGGCCTCCCTCACTAGCCTCCTTCTGTGTTTTAATTATGTATTAATGTGTTGTTTTTTTCTCAATAGGTGTTGTGAATCTTCAAAAGTTTTCTTCTGCTTTTCAAGAAGAACTCAAAAGCATGTACACTATTGAACCTTGCACTGCCTGTGGATTGCTATACAAATCCTTCCCTGGAGGTATAAATGCCAGTTTTCTGATTCATAACAGTGCGCTCAGTTGCAGTTTTTTGGCTTTGTTGAGCTACATTTCATATCAGCAAACACCTGTAATGTGTTGTAATGTCAACCTTAACTGTTCATATCTCTCTTCTTCTTCAAGGATATATTGGGCAAGGGAGGAGAGTATGGAGCCAGAACGGTGACTTTAAAATTTGGCATCCAAAAAAAAAATTGGCATTGAAAACAAAACCAGTACTGAAAAAGGAAACATTGGCATTGAAACATTTGTATTGAAAACAGTTGTATTGGCATTGAAACAAGTATTGGCACTGAAAAAGGAAACTAATTAAAATAATTAAAATCTGAAAATCTTATTATTTTATTTTATTGGGATTTTTTGTATTTTTCAATGACAATCTTGAGATTTTTTCTTCATGTCACTTTTTTTTCAGTGACAGATTTTTTTACAATGTCAGTATTTTTTCAGTGTCACTGATTTTCAGTTTCAACTTTCTGTCACTGTTTTGGCGTCGAGAGGGAGGGGTCTGAGGGGAGGGGCAAGTAGAGCGTGGTTTGCATATAATTTGCATATCGGCATCCTGAAGAAGTGCGCAACCCGCCATCAGCCCGAAGCCTCTGGCATGGTGGCATTGCTAAAATGTCCAGTCCACCGGGAACTTCCAAACCGCAAGTAAGTCTGTTTTTTTTCTCTGCTATTTACATGTTTATTCACATGCAACCTGGCCTGTTTGGTTAGCTTTTAACGGCCGTTATGTTGTTTTTGTAGAGGTCCGCTGGAACATGTAAGTTTCTAACATTAGCCGTGTTGGCTAACTTAACCTGTGGTTAATGCAGGATCAAAAATAAACACCCGCCAAGCGCCGAACACGGCTAAAAGTCGGTTTTGGCAGAAAAATAAATTAATGTCATGTGTCACCGGCCTGGCGGTAAATACTTGTTGCTGCCAAGTAATAATACATCACAACAGCGGCTAACAGTAACATAGCCTGGGACGTTAACATTGACATGATAAACAGCAGGGCTTCGGCTGTGTAGTTAAGCTACTGACATCCCCAGCACACGCACACACACACCATACAGAGTCTCATCTTTGAGCCGCTAGCTCAGCTTCAACGCAGGTATGCCACAATAACTCTTACAAGGGCCGCGAATTTGCTTCTGGTGACGATAAAAATGTTCCAGCGGACTCTGTTTCCAGCGCGGTCATGGAGAGTCTGAGCAGCTAACTTACTGAGCTGTGACTACCAGCTCTGCTTTTCTCAGTTTACCTGCCACTGACAGATGAGCCAGAAAGTTAAATGTGGACCCTGAGTAAATGGTAGCTAATGTTAAGTCTCCAGCCCTGTGATGTTTTGCCGTTGTGTTTTTCACAAAGACCCTGGCCGAGTGAAAGTTAACTTTAAACGGCTGTTGTGCTGGTTTGGCAGCGGTCCACTGAAACCAATGCTAAGTTATTAGGTGTTGGCTAGCTAATCTGTGGTTAATGATAGTTAGCGTTAATTCTCCAGCCCTGTGATGTCTCTTTTCTTTTTCTTTAGGAGTTAGAGGCCAGTGTTATTGCTGCTGCACAAGGCCTCATAAACGTGCTAACGCAAAATATTCAGCAGCATCACACCCCAGCACAGCAGAATCCAGTGCAGTCACATGAGCAACAGAATCGACAAGCACAAACAACAAAACAAACAGTGCAGGAGGAGATGACCAGGTGTTTAATTTATTTGTGATCATATGTTTGACTTATTTGATGGAAAATTATATTTCATAATGTTGATTTATTTTCATCTGTTAACCTCCCACATGCAGGTCATTTCCTGGCTTCTTTACCAAAAGGAAAGGCAAAAACCGCTTTTCACCCTTACAAACCACTCAAGGGAAGCCGAAAGTCTGTAAGCCATTCAGTGTGTATGTATATTTGGTGAATAAGGGCTGTACCAGCACGCCTTCTGCACCTGAAGAGCTGGAGTTGAGCCAAGCAGGGTTGGGGAAGAGGTCCCTCACTTTGACGGATGATATGAGCCATGCAATGGTATTGCAACCACTCTTTAAATTTAAGTTAATCATAATTTTGGCATTACAGTCCAACTGCATGCACACTATTAAACTTGTCAATATACAGTAGTTATTGTGATGCTATTACTATACAAAACAATTTAAAGTATTAGTTATAAATACTTTTATTCGTTTTATTATACTGTCCTTTTTTAACCGCCTTTTCCCATTTCTGTTATTGATTTCTCAGGTAAATAAAATTCTCATTGAAGAATATCCCAAAATGGAGGGGGTGGAAGGGTGGTTGTTCTACAAGGCTTCAGGTGCATACCATTTTCAAACACCTTTCCTTTGGATGGTGCAGGAACACCAACATTCAGAACTCTTTCTCTCACTTTCTGTATTTGCAGGTGGCCACGGTAGAAGAAAATTGCTTGCCATTCCTCCTGATGTAGACGGGTATACAGGTAGACTGATTCGCAGTGTTTCGGGTGCTGGGAAGACGACCATGTACATTGTTCCACTGCAGCAGGACCTTGATCTTACTCCACTGCCATCTGATGCCACTGAATTTCAAAAAATGCCTAAGGCTGCATGCCAAGTGTGCAAAGAAAACATGCCTCTGCATATCCTAGCATTGCACATCGAGGGTTGTATGGAGTCTGCAGCAGATGATGATGATGAGTTAAATGCATATAACAGAGAAGATATGGCGAAACAGTACATATATTTGGGAATCACAGTGTAATAAATGGTAAAATACCATCACATTGTTTTGTAGATGGTAACACTATTTCATAACACATAAAACATATCTCAATATCTTATATATAAACTATACTCCTAACAATGATACATTTGAACTTTACGAAGCAAGAATTAAACCCTGTACTGTAATAATTCAGAACATCATGAAGTGCTCTGAGTTCCTCAGATGTTTTTTATAGACAGTTGAGATAATACACTGTTTGCAAAAAAGTGTCCGGAAATTTTTATTGTTTCTATGTATGTCGTAGCATTGATTATTTCTCCTCCTATGTATTTATGGATACAGCTGTTTGTTACTTTACAGGACTGGCAGAATGAGTTCGAGGTTCTTTCTGTCACAAACTCACCACTTGCGCACCCTAACAAAGAGTCCAGAGATTGTGGCCAGGTAATGATTTTGAGCTGATATCTTGAAAGATATGTAAAATTGCAGACAGAGACCTTGTGCAATTGATTTGAATATCTGTTGTCTACAGGATAGAAAGGAATGCCCTATATGTTGTGGCTGCTTTCCATCAGATGAAATTGTTCTGCATGCAAGCCTGTGTGGGGAAAGGTTTGCCATTCTATCATGTTATCATACATTTTATTTCCCCAACATATTGTCTTTGTTAAAGCTGTGTCTCCTTGTAATATATCTACTATGCACTATATCAGGGATTTGGGATTAATTTAAATATAATTTGCATCTTTATTTTAGCCTTCATAATGCACAAGAAATGCTGTGATAACACAAGAGTGTAATGGCAAGGTTACTCAATGGGCATCTAGGTTGACACATAGGTCCAAAATAACATCAGTAGAATGCCTTTTTACCATTGTTTTTCAGGTGTGCTGAAACATAAACATTGATATATTATACTGAATATTACATACAAATTGAATGTTTTAATGTGTTTTTGTTGATCCTTGTCAGTCTACAGGACATGTTGAACTACAGTACAGACAGCTGTGTGCTACGGGAGGGAAGCGTATCTATGGCCGATATGTCTAGGTGATTTTTTACCCCCATCTTTTTTCATCAGTCATTTGTTTTCCTACGGTGTCATTAAATTCAAAGTTAAGTAATTGATTTTTCTCTCTTTTTTTTTCTTTTTTTCTTGCTGCTTTTTAATAGTGACGATGATGTCCTCCAGTGGCTTGCAAGCCAAGTAGATGCAAGCAAAGATTTTAAGATCTGCATCACCCGGGACAACCTCGTCCAAAGAGGCCTAATTCAGTGGCAGAGACAGAAGAAGGGCTCCCCTGTCAACAAACTCAATGTGACTTTCATTGGCGAAGCTGGAATCGACACTGGAGCATTAAGCAAAGAATTTTTGACTGGTAATGTATCTTTTATGACAATCTCTCGCACCAAACACTACTGAAATCAGGTTCATAGGTACAATATTTTTTTATTTACTGAACGGTGTTTTCTGTCATCATTTATTGTATTTAGAAATGATGCATGGCATTGAGAGGCGATTGTTTGAGGGCAGTGGCAAGAAGGGAAAGAGTCCTGTCTACTCTATGTGTGACCTAGAAAATGGTTTCTACAGGTTTGCATTGTTTCCTAGTTATCCTACATTATGCAGTTTATGCAAGTAAAAGTAAAAAGTCACAATTACAATGTCTGCACTGTTTGTTGATGACATGCAGAACTGCAGGAGAAGTGTTTTCTGTCAGCCTAGCTCAGGGTGGCCCAGCACCATGCTTCTTCAGAAATTGGTGTTACCAGTTTCTTGCAACAGGGGACTTTGATGCTCTGCAGCTGACCAAAGATGATGTGGATGATCTTGAATATGCCTCACTCATAGAAAAGGTGAGTACATCTGCTATGAACAACTGTGCAAGACCATTAAAGGCTTTTCTTAGTGTACAGTATTTCATTGCTATACTGTTAATAAATTTGTTGTAATTTTAGGTGGAGGCAGCAACTGATCTGACACAGTTGACAGATGAAATCGTGAGTTGTGGTTACACTGGTTTGCTAAAGATGGACCGAAAGGACAGAATCATAAGGTCCGTACTTATTTTCCAGAGTACAATTTTTATTTTTATATAATTCATTTTGATGCACCCAGCATCAGTAGCCACTATAACAGAATAGTATTATTACTGTTTTTAGAAATGCAGCATTTGAACTTAAAATATAAATTTGTACAGCCTTGTCTTAGTCTTAATTTAGTTGTGTGGAAAAAAGCATGTATTTCCCTTTTGTTTATGGGTCTTCTGCAAATCAAGACAAACTTTGTTCCCTGTTCTCAATAGAGCCATTGTTCTGCATGCTACAATGCGTCTGACTCCTATGCTTCAGCAAATTAGAAATGGGATGAAGGTCTACAACCTTCTGGATGTGATTGGGAAGCATCAAACTCTCTGCTCAAACCTGTTTGTCCCCAAAGAGGACGATGACAGAGTAAGGATTCTGGGCATTAAATCATCCAGATTTGCTTTACTGCTATGACTTGATAATATGCTTAGAAACCCTACAGGATGTAGTAGTAGAGCTGCATCTCTTTATGATTGATACCATTATCTTTTTATGACTTTCTGTTATTGCTTTGCTTAACCTTTTTTGTTTTTGAAGAATACAAAGTCATATGTAATGTGGACCTGTGGTCTTTTTTCAAAGTTTCTATGTGTTCCTATATGTGTAGTCAACCCTCCTCCTTTTTTCCCCCCTTTTGCCCCCCCCCCCCAGCCGGATGCTGATTACATAATGAGTATCCTAGTGCCTGAGCTGAGTGAGAAGGGAAGTCCAAGGCAAGCAAGAGAAAATGCCATCATCAACTTCCTCCAGGACTTTCTACAAGACCTGGAAAACACAGGTTTGACTTAACCTGTCTTTCTCACATTTTAAAGTACTATACATATTTGCCATGCAAACAGCTGTTACCTAAAATGAGTAGAGCAGAATATGATTCCATGTACATGACCTACATTTGGCACTTATTATAGCACTCCACCAAAAAGGACCATCAATAGATTTCCTTTTTAGAAACATTAATTTTGTGGGTAATGGCGGGTGGCAATGCTTATGGCAAAATGGTCCAGGTTTTGAACTTCACTAGAGCCTTTATGGACTTTGCCCTCCACAGCCCAAAGACATAAGTAATAGATCAAAATACATGTTTCTTAAGAAAAAAAAAAATTCCCAGAATGCAGGAATATTGTTTAAGCTTATGTGTCCCCTCCAATGTTGAATGGAAACATATGCCTGTGGTGACAACATAGTACACTACAAATGTAATCAAAAGATTTCATACTGTATACCTGGTATTCTTTTGGATTACATTATTCTAGGACTATTCCTACCTTTTGTTTTTATCTTTCAGTTATGTCAGTGTATATTAAATAGAAATGAATGCAGTAGGGTTAGTTGAAATAGGCCTTTGGGATTAATCGTGCAAATTGGTAAATAGGGTTGGCTTCTTGCAGTGTTGGATTTTTACTCCATTGTAATGAAATACTCTGATTTGTTTTATCATGCAGATCAGAATGAAGACCAGAAAATGTGTGAGCCTCTGACCCAAGAGGAGCTGCTAAGTGAAGGGCACTGGAATCAACAAAAGCACGCAAGCCTGTCTGTCCCAACAGTAATGCAGTGGTTAACTGGACAAAGGCACAAGCCCCTTCTTCCATCAGAGAGGGCAGATTTTAAAATAAATCTAATATTTGAACACCACTGTAATGAGAAAATGCCTGGTCACCACATTTGTTTCCCACTTGTAAGTGCCTGCACAAATACAATAACTATTCCTGTCGAACATATGAAAACATGCACAGAGTTCAGAGATATAATGACAGTAGCAATCAGAATGGGTAGAGACTTCGGTCGTGTGTAGAGGTCATGTTTTGTGACCACTGATGTTTACTTGAAAGTCAGCCAGTATTGTGAATTTTTTTTGGCATTTTTGTTAAATCTGTTCAGTGAGCTATTTATTGTTCTGTGAGAGTCTTAATAAAAAAAATACAGATAGCAAATACAGATAAGTCAAACCATAAAAACAGCTCAATATTACGGTTTGGTTCTTCACACTTGATTCTCCCATTGCATTGTTTTTTTAGTTTGGGATCACTGCTAACAGTTTATTTGAAAAAAGGTCATTTAAGAACTCTGTATTTGCATTTTGTTTACAGCGCACTGACAAATGTACATGTAATGTAAAACCTTGAAATGTGATGCTGTTCCTCAAATTACAAGGTTACGTGTACTATTGAAAAGTTGAAATTGTTCAGTCTTCCACATACACATTAGTTTCAACATGTGTATGGCAAATTCATGTCATTTAAGTGAAATCAACTTTGTGGGGGTTTGGATTTTTTACTAAATCATCAGCAAAAATTAACTTGACAACAATAAATATGGACATAATGCGGTCTGTGGCCTTTATCATTTTTTCATTGTGAATATTAACTGAAGTGTTTTACTTGAGTATGTCTACAGTATTATGCTGTAAAATGGAACTAATGTGCTGTTTTCCACTGAAAAAAACCCCCAGCATTTCACTTAAGAGCCCAACACAATACAGATGCACATTATACAGCATGAAAGTGTTCAAATTCACATAGCTTTATTTTAAATTCTTCATTACCAAGATATCAAACATGACATACTGAGTTTGGTAGATGTGTAATGCAGTGCGAGATAACTGTCTAATGGTATTTAAGACGCCAGTTTAAAATATCTGCATACACTAGATTTAAAAGTTTGGCCAATAAAATTGTGGGAGGTTACATTTGGTTGTTTAAAACAAGTAACAGCAGAATAAAACTGGATCTCTTTTTACCATGACAGACTGAGTTGTTTATATACTGCATAGTAAAACCTATATATCCTAAACAATCTCCACAATAGTTCTGCACAAATACCTATTCATGCAAGCAATTACAATTTCATTTGTCTAAGAATCAGAAACAATTTTTTTGAAATCACAGAAACTGTTGAACATCTATTCTATATTGCAGACTGCATGTTATCCTGCAAAGTTTGAGTGAAATGTTACATAGTCAAGCGCAGCCTTGTAAATGTCTCTTCCATTGTCCTGGGAGGGAGTGATAGGATTGATGGCTGCCCTCAGTCCAGCCATAGCCTGTGGCCCCAGAGGGCACTGGATGGGTGGTAGAACTACTCCACCAGCAGCAGCAGCAGCAGCAGGAGCATCTTCTCTCAAACTGTCAGGGTTGAAGTCCAACAAGTGATCTTGCAAATCCTATAAATGGCAAGTAATTTTGTTATAACACTTGCCTTTTGTATACTTCACACATTTGATCTTCAAAGAATTCATTTTAATTTGTTGAGAGTACGAAAATACTGAATATACATTGTCGTTAAAACATATTTTGACTTCTGATTTGATCTATTTTTGCATTATTTGTCACAATTGTTTCAGATCTTAAAATATGAGACAATGGGTAAACCTGATTAAACATAGCTTGGATTCAACATTTTTGAGGTCTACCTCTAGATTCTCTGGAGCAGCCACAGGATACTGGAGAAATCCAATGGTCCAAAGTTGATTGGGAGTCAGGTTTTGTTCCGTACGCAGAGGATGGTTATCCCACCCAGCTGTAAAAGTGTCTAGGTCCATTTGGAGGCGTGGTACAAATATGTACTGGGCACAGAATAACTGCAGGCTGTTGGAGGGATCAAGCAGGCACTCCTCTTCAAGACCATGAAGTAGCTCATAATATACCCTTGTTACTGCCATCCACACGTCACGCCATAAGCGCTCCACTCTTAAGGAACAAAAATACAAAAAGTGCACCGTATTAATATTAGAATCACAGCCAGGGACACTCAAAATGTAGGTCAGACTTGGTTTCTCCTCTCTGCCTGCTTGGTGAACTGACTGACGCAACTGTCTTGATATGGATGCACTGCTATCCATTTCCTAGGTAACCCAAGGTTGAGATCATCTATATTTTGTTTCATTACAGATAGACTCTCTGTAGAAAGTGTTGCATGTATTGTAACATAATAGATTGCTTCTCTATTTTTCTCTGCAAAACGTTGAATGGGTTGCCAAATATACCCGGGCTGGCCATCCATATACCTGGGTGGCCCGCCCAAGTAAAGTCTATATGTGGGAAACATTGACTTAAGTTAACTTAGGTAAGCATGGTGTCTTGATTTGAACAAAAATCCAAGACTCTTCACGCATGTATAAAGTGGTGAACAATAACCTAATTTGGACACAGTGCATCTCTGTAGGCCTACGAAGGATAAATGCTTCCTGTGAGGATGTATCCTTCAGATTTGGTTTGGTACTGCAGTGTTCACTCTGTATTACTGTTGCAAGTCTCCCCGGCTGGCCGTCAATAAGAATTGACTTGCTCCCAAGAATTTCTATGACAGAAATCATTTTTACATAAATCATTTTTGGTGAAGACTGTTTACAGCGAGTCTGTGGATTATCCAAATTTACTAGGACAGAGATGTTGGTGTTACGGTCTTTGCAATGCAATTCTTTAATGCTTTAGGCATCAAAAAACAAATCATTGGGTTAGGGTTACTTAAAAGAAACACAACTTTGATATTTACCTTTGATTATGCACACTTTTCCCAGATATGTTGCTTGCTCTGCCACAGCCACGAATAGTGAACATGCATTGAGCAATGCCGACATTTTCAACCCCTTGGTCTCCTCTAACTCTAAATTATGACATAAGAAACAGAGATAAAGTCAAATGTTTTCAGTCAATGAATTTTGACAAAAAGACAATCATGCTCTTGCTGTTTTCTTACCTTAATGGAAAGCCAAACTTTTCAACTGAGCTCATGAAGAAGCCAAGTGCTGTTGATGCCTTGTTATTATTCGCAGAACCCAGGTACATTATCTAGAGTATAGTGACAAAATACTTGCGTGAATGTGCCACACTAAATAGAATATGGTAATACTAGGCTCAGCCGCATTGCTTTTTGAAAAAGTGTCAAATGTTTACCTTTCGTGAATAACCATCAATTCCAGCGAAGATAACAATACCATATCTGAAAGGAAAAATAAATTATCAGAAAGTGTATCAACTCTTAAAATTATAATAGCTCTACATACACAAATCATTAAGTGGGTCAATTCAGATTTTCATACAAGGTATTTCCCAGGTTTTCAAGTTTCATGTTAACTTACCATGAACCCATGTAACATTTAGAATCTTTTCCCTACAGAATTGCATGTTTCTTTTCTCACTGTGCAGTTATACTGTCAAAAAAAAGTTATCTTCATGATTCTGCTTTAACCAAATTACAATAAAAAAAATTAGGGTATTCAAAAAGGTTTAATCAGCAAAGATGGGCAGCATCCTCCGGTATATTTTCCACAATATTAAATGGATGGTTTACTAGGGGGGTATACAAGACATCTACCATCACTTTATTAAATAATTTCTTAATTAATTAATTTCACACTGTCCAAAGAGGACTACACATTCACTGGAGACAACTGCAAAGACCTTAAAGAAAAACTGTCAGTATTCAAGATGATGTTCTTGAGATGGTCTCATAGAGTGAAGTCCAATTATTTGTAAAAGCTGCACTTTAGACGGGACATCCCCCTATAATATGATGAAATGAAACTAGCCTCAGTGTGTAAATGACTGTTTTTTCCCTCCTTTATTTCATGTAACAGTTAAACCAATGTTGTACACATAACCATGTTTCATTATGTGTGGCACAGTAGACTTTTTCCTGACTGTATGACATCCTCATCCTGTTTTTTTATGGTAAACTACTGCATTTACTGCCTAACGCTGAATTAAAGAACCTTAAAGAACCATGCTAAAATGATCAAGGCTTCTTCAGGAATGTTCTTAATTTACAGCATGCATGCTGATCCACACAGTGTGGAATGGACTAAGAGTCACTAAGCAACAATCATTAAATAGCTACCCATTCACATGTTGAAATTTTATAGAATGGGGGCACAAACTAACTGTATGTGCAGCTTAATTAATAAACTGTATTACAAAAGTTTGTTTTGTTGTAATACAGCTCCAGCAATCTATAGCCTATGTTGTAATAGCATACAAAATCTACCAGCATCCTTCAAACATGAATAGAACTTATTTGTAAAAGCTCAAGCAAGACTCCCTCTGCAAACAATTTCAACATTTATACATATAAATATATGAACATATTATAACAATATTCTTGTAAAACATAACAAACACACACACACACCTGATAAGTTTGTGGTTTGTGTCCACGTGGACCAGTGAGTGGGGACCCTTGACAGAATATGTTCTTCTAGCAACACAGCCTAAACGTGCCATTCTCTCCAAGATCCCTGCAGAATCCACCCTGTGCATGGATGCTGAAACCTGCTCCCATCTGACTCGGTGTCCCATCGCTTGCAGTTCGCCCTTCATCATTCTATAGCCTATGTGCGGCATCCTCAATTTAACTGAGCGCACAAGATTGTCCAGCTCCATATCTGTGATATTGCTGTATGATCCCGTAACTGATAGTCCATACTCACGCATCCGCCGATATACTGTCCTTTTGCAGACACCCAGGAGCTTAGCTACACAGGGGATGGACAACTGCATGTCGATAAGGTTTTGGAGACATTCTTTAGAAATTGCAAGTTTTGGCTGTCCCCTACCACCCCCCAGAACCTCTACATAGGTGGCAGCTGGATAACTCTCCTCTTGTAAACGAAGAAGTCTTAATAAGTCAGATAAAGCACGAACAACATCTTGAGGCAGCTCTACTACATTGGCAAAAGAGCGTAGAAGTCCCACTTCATGACTTAAAACAAAGTGCAAATAATCCAAATCCACAGGCTGACGTCGCAGAACTTCCTGAAGCCTTCTCAGCATTCTCTCCATGAACTGCCTCACAATCGAAGGTTCCTGTAATTAATATAAAAAAAAAAAAACACTAATGTGATGACACATTTATCAGAGCTCAAGTTGCCATGACAAGCTACTCTACCTTAGATCTGCCATACAGCTATAGAAATGTTGAATTGGCGCACATTTAATTAAATATTAATTACGTTTAAATCAAATAATTTAATGTTAGAAACCCCCCTTTCCACATATGAGCAAATGCAAAACTTTAATTTTGATTTCAAATTAGCTAAGCAGAACTCAGTGCAATTCATGAAATAACAAAAGATGTTATTTAAAGAAACTTGTCATTTCCTTGGATCGTCAGCGCAAAAAGCCAAATATATAAAAGTTAATAGGTAAACATATTTTGATTAACTTACCGTCATCTGTTGGGGTCGCGAATCTGCCATCTCTCTCAACTTCAACAACACCTCCCTTGAACTGAAGTAATATTCCGGGTTTGTGCTTGTCGATTCTGTTGCTCATGTGACTGCACTGGATTCTGCTGTGCTGGGGTGTGATGCTGCTGAATATTTTGCGTTAGCACGTTTATGAGGCCTTGTGCAGCAGCAATAACACTGGCCTCTAACTCCTAAAGAAAAAGAAAAGAGACATCACAGGGCTGGAGAATTAACGCTAACTATCATTAACCACAGATTAGCTAGCCAACACCTAATAACTTAGCATTGGTTTCAGTGGACCGCTGCCAAACCAGCACAACAGCCGTTTAAAGTTAACTTTCACTCGGCCAGGGTCTTTGTGAAAAACACAACGGCAAAACATCACAGGGCTGGAGACTTAACATTAGCTACCATTTACTCAGGGTCCACATTTAACTTTCTGGCTCATCTGTCAGTGGCAGGTAAACTGAGAAAAGCAGAGCTGGTAGTCACAGCTCAGTAAGTTAGCTGCTCAGACTCTCCATGACCGCGCTGGAAACAGAGTCCGCTGGAACATTTTTATCGTCACCAGAAGCAAATTCGCGGCCCTTGTAAGAGTTATTGTGGCATACCTGCGTTGAAGCTGAGCTAGCGGCTCAAAGATGAGACTCTGTATGGTGTGTGTGTGCGTGTGCTGGGGATGTCAGTAGCTTAACTACACAGCCGAAGCCCTGCTGTTTATCATGTCAATGTTAACGTCCCAGGCTATGTTACTGTTAGCCGCTGTTGTGATGTATTATTACTTGGCAGCAACAAGTATTTACCGCCAGGCCGGTGACACATGACATTAATTTATTTTTCTGCCAAAACCGACTTTTAGCCGTGTTCGGCGCTTGGCGGGTGTTTATTTTTGATCCTGCATTAACCACAGGTTAAGTTAGCCAACACGGCTAATGTTAGAAACTTACATGTTCCAGCGGACCTCTACAAAAACAACATAACGGCCGTTAAAAGCTAACCAAACAGGCCAGGTTGCATGTGAATAAACATGTAAATAGCAGAGAAAAAAAACAGACTTACTTGCGGTTTGGAAGTTCCCGGTGGACTGGACATTTTAGCAATGCCACCATGCCAGAGGCTTCGGGCTGATGGCGGGTTGCGCACTTCTTCAGGATGCCGATATGCAAATTATATGCAAACCACGCTCTACTTGCCCCTCCCCTCAGACCCCTCCCTCTCGACGCCAAAACAGTGACAGAAAGTTGAAACTGAAAATCAGTGACACTGAAAAAATACTGACATTGTAAAAAAATCTGTCACTGAAAAAAAAGTGACATGAAGAAAAAATCTCAAGATTGTCATTGAAAAATACAAAAAATCCCAATAAAATAAAATAATAAGATTTTCAGATTTTAATTATTTTAATTAGTTTCCTTTTTCAGTGCCAATACTTGTTTCAATGCCAATACAACTGTTTTCAATACAAATGTTTCAATGCCAATGTTTCCTTTTTCAGTACTGGTTTTGTTTTCAATGCCAATTTTTTTTTTGGATGCCAAATTTTAAAGTCACCGTTCTGGCTCCATAGTAGAGGAGAGAGTCGTGGGTACTACAGTGAGCCACCTCACCCAGGGTTCTGTAGCCATACCTGCGCTCCGACAGAGGAACCAGGCGATTAAAACGGGTAGGAAACATTTGTGCACAACTGGACACAACCTGTTCAAACTCCTCCCCTCTGGTAAGCGCTGTGAGCTCTGTACGAGGAACCCAGTGGTAGAAAGAGTACTGAAAATCTGTGTTAAAGTATGAATACAGTTACATTACTAAAATATTAAAACTAAAACTCAATTTCAACTTCTGGTCTTAAAATCAGAATCAGAATGAGAAAGAAGTTTATTGCCAAGTAGGTTTTCACATACAAGGAATTTGTTTTGGTCTCGAAGCTATGTGTGCCAAACAATAAACAATAAATAGACAACATGATAACGAGACAGACAGAACCATAAGTGATAACAAAGTGAAAGAGATATGGTGTCAGTGGGGGTCAAGCAAGAGGTAAGAGTCATTTTCAGTGTCAGTGTCAGTGGGGGACCGGGCATTGTTTTGTGAGGCCAACTGCAGTCTGCAGCCAACTGCAAAAAAAATCATACTTAAGTAAAAATACTAAGCATTCTTCTCAAACGCTACTCAGTATGAGTTGCCTTTTTAGCGGTTGATGTTTCACACATTATCTATAGCATGCACGCTGTTCAGCCCAGTGGTCATGGTCACCTCTCCAAACCTGTGCCTGCAGCAGAATTTTTGTTTGTCCACATATGAGGGTTTTCATTGGCCCAAAACTTCCCACAGGCCATGACTGTGATTAATAGTTAGATCAGTCACAGTGTCAATAACCCTCTAACACCAAAACAACCATTTCTAGACTATATTTTTGTAGTTTGAAGTCACTGTTTTTAATATGCCTCACACCTGTTACCATTATCCTTTCAGTGTGTCATTGTCAGGCTTAATGAATCTCTCATCCCTAGTGTAGTACTAATGGTTCATTTGTGTTCTGCCAAGAAGAAAGCAACGAACTAGACTTTTTTGTAAATTTTCTTCAAGCTTTTCTGCAAGCTCTGTTTTTTTCTGTCCCCCTCACTCTCTCTCATTTCTCTCATCTTCCTCCTCCTACTTTCACCAGGTCTCTCTGCTGAACCATTCACCCTCCAGCAACTAATCGTTCCTGACCTGTTCAACAATGGTTATCTGTTTGTGTTATGGAGAGTTTTTGACAATAAAAAATGACTACACCCTCTAATGTTTGTTATGTATTTACCCTGTCCAATTAGCCTAAAATACTCATAGAAACACATTTCATATACTAGTAATGTACTAGTATGTCTATCTAACTGAATCTTCACTCTCAAGCAAATGTTTGAATTAACAGTAATATGTGGTGTAAACAATACATATGTGGATTGTCATTTCAGACTATCTGAAGGTGGATCATAGAAAATACCCCAATACATTAATTTCCAACAGTTGTTTGATACAATGATTCAGACTGAATTTTTTATACGAAGTAATGTATTGTTGTGTTCTCCTAGTAAAGGAAGCCTGTCAGGAAGTATTGTTTAGTTGGTTGGCTCAAAGTTTCTGCTATCGATTAGTCAGACTGGCTACGGTGGCTGGGCTTACAGTAGCCATGTTAGCTAAGGCTATCGCTTTCATTAGCTTTAAGTAGTGTATTGGCCCAAATTTAGACATATTACTTTGCTATCATATTGCAAGAATCCCACGTGTAATTACTGTCTATATGCCTACATCCCACCAACATAACATCCAAAAGAAACACATAGCCTACGTTCCTTTATTTACGGCAATGTGTTAAGTTAGCATTGTTAAAAAAGACTACAACAATGTATACATTTATGGCAGCACTTGTCGTAAAACCAGCCCAGCGGCACTACATTTGCATATCCATCAGGGGACGGTACCCATCCAGCAGTCTCTCAGAAGCATAACGCTCTCTAGCAGCACACACCGTCATGTGTCGGCGGAATATCAGCGGCATAACAGCGGCACAACAGCGGCACACCACTCCTAGGAACGGTATAAGAGTCTGGGGATCGGTATAAGCCACTGAGCAGCAATCGACATAAATTTGGCCACCTCTACGAGGAACGGCATAAGGCTCTAGGCATCGGTATAAGCCGCTGAGCAGCAATCGACATAAATTTGGCCACCTCTCCGAGGAACGGCATAAGGCTAGGCATCGGTATAAGCCGCTGAGCAGCAATCGGCATAACTTTGGCCACCTCTCCGAGGAACGGCATAAGACTCTAGGCATCGGTATAACGCAAAAGTTTTGCGTCGACAAATTTTTATTGTTGACATAATCGATTACGTCGACTAATCGTTGCAGCCCTAGCCAACACAGGTTTGTACAATCACGAGGGCCAGAGGACGTGGTTTCAAAGAAATATACTTTAACAAAATGGCTTAAAATGACTAAAGGAGGGTTGCAGGCTTAGCTGACCCAAGGGGGAATATGCAGATAGAGCCACCACACTGGCAAAAGAAACAATGGTGAGCTGGGGCTCACCATGGCGGCAGGGAACTCAAAAAGGGACAAAATCCAAACTATAAACCAACAGTGCACTGCAACCAAAAGACTGTGTCAAACACCACCACCAGGGGAGGACTGCCACTCGCTTGGGCCTCAGCACCTGTTGTAAAACAAGAAAAACACAAAATTAACACAAGGCACAGTGTGGGGACCTCTGGGGGAATCTACGGTTTAAAAAGCAAGAAAAGGAAACCAAATACACAATTAATCAATTAATTAATACCAAAGAAACCCAAAGAAAATATCAGAACAAAATAGAAATATTTTATATATCACAAAAAAAAAGGAAATAACAAATTCAGTTTATAACTAAGGAATTTAAGAAAATTAACACCACAATATAAACCAACTTAGGTTTGGATCAAATATTAAACAAAGAAAGAAAATAATATTTTAACCCAAAATCAGCTTAATGCAATAAAGACAATCTAAACTATTAGCAAACAAATAATAAACTAAGTGCAACCTAAATTAAATCCACAAAACAATCTTTGATATTTAAATTAATAAAGGAAAATAATGTGTTAAATCAAGAGAAGACAGGTGAGCCAACTCTGCTGGACTCGGACTGGATTTCGTGGTGTGGGTACAATAATGGCGTGACGCCTTCAAACTGGGCCTGAGGCTGTAACCACATACAGTGACCTGAGACAGTATGACACATCTCAGTCCACCTGGAGCCGAGCCAGGACAGCAGCAACCCTTATCATGGTGGCCGATGACTGGAACGCACCAGGACGCCAAATGGATAGATGCAGAACTAGGAGAACGGGGGACCGCTGGTTACGGCAGCCTCGCTGCACAGCAAAAGAGAATGTGTCACAACTAGGGCAATAAGTGAAAAACTGCAGCAGCAGACAAATACGAGCAGCATACCTCTGAGCTCTACTGCACCCAACCTGCTCGCGCCCGCCGGCTCACTGTCGCTCCCAGCACTGCAGCGGGAGGATGAAGCCCCAGAGCCAAATAAATTTGCGATGAAACAGCAGATAATAAAGGGTACCTACCTTAATAACACGACGGGGAGACACGGACATGCACGCCGACCAACACGCCAGACTCACCGCACAGCAGAAGCAGATCGGGAGAGCGGCGACCAACACACCTGGTTTTAATCACCCGCAGCGCTGCCCCACATTAACCTGCACAGGCTGGCACAGCGCCATGCAGTGACCAGGGGAGAGATGGCTCACCCGGCCACATCACCCTGTTGCCGAACATGAGGGAGATGATGGACGAAATGCGCTCGGACATCCTCAGTAAGTTTGATACCACCATCTCGGCAGCAGTTAAGAGAGATCGTGGCGGCTTTGGAGCCCTTTAAGAACAGACTTGCTTTATATGGCGAATCGATCACGGACCTCGAGCGCTCAGACAATGCTCACGACATGGAGCTATCCGACCAACCGCCACTGTTGACTCCCTGTCAAAGAAATGCGAGGACCTGGAGGGTCTTTCAAGATGGAATAATGTTCGTTTAGTTGGCCTGCCTGAGGGCACAGAAGGTCCTCATCCTACCGAGTTTGCTGCCCAGCTCCTACAAGACATACTTGGTCTTGATAACAAACCTATGCTGGACCGGGCCCATCGCACTCTACGCTTTACATCACAGCACTCCTGACACTATTTAGCATGTTAACTTGCTATTGGGCTGCTACTGTTACTAGTCCTGAGGACTACACTTGCCATTCATCCTGGATGTCATGTTTTCTTAATGTGTTCAGTGAACTACAGTTCTGATATGACACCAATTTTTTTATTTATTTATTTATTTATTTTTCTTGTTTACTCCTGCCAGTCTTGATTTTCTTCAACAAGGCTCATGGTGACCACTAGGGCTGGGCTATGTGGACCAAAAGTCATATCCCGATATATTTAGGCTGAATATCGATATACAATATATATCCTGATATTTTTTCCGCAAAGTGAGAGCAAGTTTTAGCAAGTAGTTTTATTGAAACCGGCTATTTCAGTAAACAGTTGCAAAATCAAATGAAAAAATAATAAACGGGTTTCTTCACCTGGTTCATGAATAAATGCTCAGCTGTTCAAATACCAATAAAATGTAAACATACTGTATAACAACAGGAGTACCTTTTTTGAAATCAAAGCTCCGTAAGGTGCACATTTAAATAAAAAAATATCTTAAATGAAAATAGCCTATAAAAAAAACAGGCCAATCTTTTTCTGAAATAAATATATTTATATGAGTAAAGTACAATATCAAATTTTTTTTAGTTTGACAACTATAAAAGGCTTATTAAAATCAAATTACAGATTTTCTTCTCTAACAAATCCACAGATGCAAATAACGAACATTACAAAAGAACAAAATATGACAAACACTAGTAAGGGCAGCATTTACACTCACCGGCCACTTTATTAGGTACACCTTGCTAGTACCGGGCCTTCAGAACTGCTTTAATCCTACGTGGCATAGATTCAACAAGGTACTGGAAACATTCCTCAGAGAGTTTGGTCCATATTGACATGATAGCATCACGCAGTTGCTGCAGATTTGTCGGCTGCACATCCATGATGCGACTCTCCTGTTCCACCACATCCCAAAGGTGCTCTATTGGATTGAGATCTGGTGACTGTGGAGGCCATTTGAGTACAGTGAACTCATTGTCATGTTCAAGAAACCAGTCTGAGATGATTCGCGCTTTATGACATGGCGCGTTATCCTGCTGGAAGTAGCCATCAGAAGATGGGTACACTGTGGTCATAAAGGGATGGACATGGTCAGCAACAATACTCAGGCTGTGGCATTGACACGATGCTCAATTGGTACTAATGGGCCAAAGTGTGCCAAGAAAATATCCCCCACACCATTACACCACCACCACCAGCCTGAACCGTTGATACAAGGCAGGATGGATCCATGCTGTCATGTTGTTGACGCCAAATTCTGACCCTACCATCCGAATGTCGCAGCAGAAATCGAGACTCATCAGACCAGGCAACGTTTTTCCAATCTTCTATTGTCCAATTTTGGTGAGCCTGTGCGAATTGTAACCTCAGTTTCCTGTTCTTAGCTGACAGGAGTGGCACCCGGTGTGGTCTTCTGCTGCTGTAGCCCATCCGCCTCAAGGTTCGACGTGTTGTGCGTTCAGAGATGCTCTTCTGCATACCTCGGTTGTAACGAGTGGTTATTTGAGTTACTGTTGCCTTTCTATCAGCTCGAACCAGTCTGGCCATTCTCCTCTGACCTCTGGCATCAACAAGGCATTTGCGCCCACAGAACTGCCGCTCACTGGATATTTTCTCTTTTTCGGACCATTCTCTGTAAACCCTAGAGATGGTTGTGCGTGAAAATCCCAGTAGATCAGCAGTTTCTGAAATACTCAGACCAGCCCGTCTGGCACCAACAACCATGCCACGTTCAAAGTCACTTAAATCACCTTTCTTCCCCATTCTGATGCTCGGTTTGAACTGCAGCAGATCGTCTTGACCATGGCCGTTTCTCAATATGCGTTCTTCTCTGTACTTCTGTTCTTGTGGACTTGAGAAACGTCATTAGCGCCGGACCAAGTACTGTTCCAATTCAAAGTTCGCATCTGGCCAAGTACGGTCGAATACCCCGGATGTGTTCTCGCCCCACCCGTTTCATCGAGGATGCATCGGTGGAGACTTGTGTGGACTTTTGGAAGTTACGTATCCCAGAATGCATTTCGTGATAGCAATGGCCGAGGAGCGGACTCACAACTGTAAGTTACAAGTTTTAAACGTTTGATTTAGGGTCACGAAATGTAAGTTTTAATTTTTTGTACGAGAATGTAATTGTTATAACAGCAAATTAGTGCTGTGGTCGATTCATTACTGCCGCACGTAGTTTTTGCTTCGACGTTTTCGGTGGTAACCACCCGCTAACAGCTATCGTACTCCGCTAGCTGCTAGCAAATTGGCCCGGGTGCTTAGCATTACTGCTACCCCGCAGATTACAGCCGTGTCCCGGCGTGACCCTCTGAAATCAGCCGCCCGCTGGTTCTGTATCGTTGTAGTGGTAAAACGTGACCGTTCACTTTGCATTTAATGGGTAAGTGTCTGAAACGAAATACTTTAGGGTTTTTGATACCGGATAAATTGGTCTGTGTGGGGTGCGAGGGTTTTATTTAAGTTTTATATTTCATTTAACATGAAGCACTTGTCGCCGACCAAAACGCGTAACGTTATCCGCTCATACTCCCTGTTGTTCCCTATTAGCTTGACTACTTAAACACATCAGAAGTGTAAAAATGTACGGTTTTGTGTATTAAATCTGTCGACCGTAATTTCATTCAAGGGACAGCTGAGGAGACCCGGGCCCTGATCAAATGGTGCTCGGAGAACAAGGCCCTTTTCACAGGGCGTAAAAACTCTGCAAAGACGGGATGGGAGTGAGTATATTATTTTCATCATAGCCTGTATATCTGGGGAAGGGTTCGACTTTGCCAGTCATAAACCATATTATGGAGGAGTATGCAATTTAATGTATTTATGTATTTTCCAAGGGACTTTGTTAGAATATGTGGCCTTCCCATCACTGCCAAACAGGCAAAAAAAAAAAAGGAACAATCTGAAGGACAAGTATAAGGTACCAATTATATCTTTGTGTTTAAAATGGTGATGGAAAGCTCTGTTGGATTTTTCAGATTTTTGAAAAAAATACTTTTTCTCATGTCATAAATTAAACCAAACAAAGACTTTCAGTGTCACAATGTAATGATTAATAACTTATTTCTAGGAGTTAAAAGACCCACCAACTGGGAAAGGGGTAGAGGCCGGGAGTGTGACCGCTGCCATCTGGCAGTGGTACAGCCTCATGGACGCTGTACTCCAGGGGCAGCATGCCATCAACCCGCCCCTGGTTGTGGCCAGTGCCACGCCAGGTGGCGTGGTCAGCAGCACCCCGGCCTCTACCTCTGCAGAGGAAGATGAAGTGAGAGAGGAAAGAGAGGAAAGCAGGACAGGACGAAAGAGGAAGAGGGAGAATGAACTGTTGGACTTTTTGAAAAGACAAGCTGAGAGAGAGGATGAGAGAGAGAGAGAGGCCTTGGTTAGGGAGGAGGAGAGGGAGAGGGCAGCAGCTGACAGGACCGAGAGGTACCTCTCATTGTTTGAGAGGCTTGTAAATAAGTTTTAGTTGTGTGTTGTGATATTTAATTATTTTTTGTTCTGTGTTCTTGTGTTTATTAAATTTTGTTTAAAATGTGTTTGAGACAATTCATATTTAAGCGATACTGTACATATTCAATATGTGTAATTATTTACATTTATACAAAAAAGAACATTGGATAGACAACATATATACTTTTATTTACAGTTGTGTTTAAATTAGAATGAACCAAAAAAACAAAACCAATTACATTGAAAAGAAAAAATATTATTTACAGTGATTTCATTGAATTTAAATTTGGGCTAACCTGAAAAAAATACAATATAAAAAAAATACATACTACATATGTACAACATATTTACACCTATACAATCTATATTCATCTGATTTACACAATATATACATTGACATCTAACCATATGTACATATTTACACACTCCCAAGTGAACATGACTACATCTAGAGAGCGCGAGTGAATATTTACTCTCTAGATGTAATCATGTTCACCCAGACATGCAGGCAGGTCCCGAGGAGCAGAGAGCTGGGCAGCCAGACGTCCCCGGACCTCCCTCCCTGCCAGGCCCCTTTCATCCCCCTCTTCAATTCCTGGGTCAGCCTCGCCGCCGGGGACCTCCACCATCTCGTCCTCCTCTTGCTCCATCTCCTCCTCCAGGATGTCCTCAGCTACAACACATATGTTGTGGAGGATGCAGCAGGCACCAACCACCTTTGGGGCAAACACGGGCCATCAAGGGCCCTCAGGAAGATTGAGCGCCACCTTGTCTTGAGGATCCCAAAGGTGCGCTCAATTATGTTCCTTGCCCTTGAATGGTGCCTGTTGAAGCGGGCTTCAACTTGGGCTATTCAAGGTTAGAAAGAAATATTTAAATGTAAAATGTGAAAATGTATAGTGTATTTGAAACTCCCCAAATTATCTGTGTGTGCGTGTCTGTGTATGTTTTCATACTTGCTACAGGCTGGCGATACGGGGTCATGATGGCCACAGGGCGCTGCAGGCATGGGTACCCTCCATCTCCCAGTAGAAAGTATCCAGCTGGTGGATACAGGGCCTGGTGGTACAATGGTGACCTCCGGAGGACCAGTGCATCATGCACTGACCCTGGCTGACCTACATAAATGTCCAGGAAAGAGCCTTTGGCATCACACATTCCCTGGAGTATAATGGAGGGGAAGAGCTTTCTATTTATATAGCTTTTTTTTTTGTGGCTCAGCAGGAGGAACAATCTTTATATGGCACCCGTCGATGGCACCAGCAGCAGCCTGAAATGCCTCATGCACGGCAAGCAGCGCAAAGCCAGCCCCCACCTCTGCCATCTGCTCAGCCCTGGGGAAGTGGATCACTCTAGGCAGGATGGTCATCATTTCCTCCACAACCCTGTGCACAATCCTGCACACAGTGGCTTGTGGTACAGAGAAGACATTGGAGGTGACCCGGTACGACGCTCCACAGGCGAGCCAGTAGAGTGTCACCAGCACCTCCAGCTCATGGCTCCATCCATGGCTCTTCTCCCGGGGCAACATCTGGAGCAGCACCGTGATGCTGTCCCTGGAGAGCCTGAACGCCAGCTTCACTTCAGCCCCAGAAAAGAATGTGGCCAGGATAGGCACCTGGTCATTCAGCTGTGCATACATATGCACAGGGCCTTGGTCCTATATCAGAGGAAATATTTGATTTATTAGTTATTTATTATTATATTGTATGTAATCATCGATTTATTATTATGAAGTCTGTTTTTAATCATGTATAGTAATCAATGTAGTAAAAGTAGTTGAGTTAATTTGACAGGGACCACATACAATAAAACTGTTAGACTTGAAATTCTATGCATTATATAGTTATGTGAACAAACCTATAGGTGTTGTAGTTAAACATAACAGCAATTTTCAAAAAGGTCACGTCATTTTTTTAAATTAGGACTAAATAAAATGTTATGATTACACAAACTAACTTTTCCAGAGAGACATGCCAGGATGGCACGCCTCCTCTCTGTCTGTCGCCGAATGCCGGCACTCCTCCGGCGGATGCTCCTCCTCAAACAGTCCGCTTCGTCTTCCGCTTCCTTGTACATCGCCCCGGCGATTAAAGTAGCGACCAACTGCGCCATATGTCGTCAATTTGACAACAATATTAACGATAACAGTATGAATAACAAAATAAATAGATAGTTAGTGCTTCAATTGCCGCTGCGTCACTGCTCTGTCCACTACAATAAAACCCACAATATTTTCCCGCCACTCGCCCTTTATATAGCCACTTTTCTGAAATTCTATATTCATATCTGTATAAAAAGAAAATTCTATATTATATCTGCATATAATATATATTAAAATATACAAATGAAACGGAGTTTTTTTATTGGGTTTATTTTTTATTTTAATCAGAAAATAACCAGAAGTTGAAGTGCCGAAACCAGCGAAGACGATGACGATGACGTCATCAAGTACGTTCCTGTTCCAATTGCAGAAAGACCGTCCTCCCGTTCTCCCGTCCTCCCGTTCCCCGGGAGTTCGTTCTTCCAACTGAACTCCGCAAGTCCAGACTCCCGGAGTTCACAAGTTCGAACTTGCGTACTGGGTATTGAGAAACGGCCCTCGTCTACATGCCTAAATGCATTGAGTTGCTGCCATGTGATTGGCTGATTAGAAATTTGCGTTAACGAGCAGTTGGACAGGTGTACCTAATAAAGTGGCCGGTGAGTGTATATATATTGGGCGCTGCTCTTGTGGCGACCGGCAGAAGGCGTTGGCGTGTGTGTGTTTTTAGTTGTTTATTAACTCAACAGTGTTTACTAACTTCCAAACCAGTGGCATCCTGTCTTTAACGCTCTTATGCGCACTTTTCAGATAGTTTTGTAGCGCTTGGGTCGAAGATGGTAGATAGTATTTTTACTTTTCCTGATGGCCACGCTGAATCTCACACTGGGACTGGTTGTCAATCCTCCTCACACAAGTAGGATTCAATACAGTCGTGACATCCTTTTCGGATTTCAATCCCATGGTCTCCCAGTGGATCTAACTGTGGACTTTTCCCCTTCCAGTGACGAATATGTTTTTAACTGCAACAATGACTTTATGCGCACCTCTACAAACACTTGGAGTGAGACGAGGAGGAGGAAGAGGGGAAAGAAAGGCGGTGTCCGACAGCGGCTAAGGAAGTTGACCCGGGCTAATCGTCTCCCCTTACCGTCTGTAGTCCTGTCAAATGTCCAGTCTGATGAACTACAAGTCTACGTGTCTTTCATACACAAGTTTAGGGATGTGTGTGCTCCGCAGACGTTGTTGCTTCCTCCATGTTTGTTGAAGAGTGCCGGAGTGTGTGTTCCTGCCCCTCCCCCCTCTGTGGTAAAAAAGGAGGGGCGGGGGGAGCAGTGCAGAGAGCTCCGGGTCAGCAGCTTGCCTGGAGCAAGGAACTATATCGATATATGCGATATGGTCTAATTCCATATCACATTTAAAAATATATCGATATATTTTTCATATCGATATATCGCCCAGCCCTAGTGACCACTTGAATGCAGGAATACCTCAGGCAAAAACTGTAGCACTATAGGTGCCTTACTGTTATGACACAATTGATTGTGAGATGCTGCAAGTGTTCTTTATTGCTTAATGTTCGTATTATTGTTCAATAGGATTGTTTAATGTATTGATTTATTAGTCAGCTTTAGTTACCTGGCTTGGTTATAAGTACATTTATTACAGTGTAATTTCATTGACTTTACCCCATGTTACAGTTCCAACGCCTAATTAGTTGTAGTTCTTCAGTTGTTTATTATAGGCTCTCTTCAAGAGGAAAGGTTTATTCTTTTTCTGTTTCTGTCTCTTTTTGTTTTGTTTCTTCTTGTCTTACATCAGTCAAGTTTTCACTTCCAGCTTTGCCTCAGATCATCATAATATCTCTTACATAATACTCCTGTTAGCTGGCTATGACCCCATCTAATGCAACTTCAGCCAGTGAGTGTGCCATTAGATTCACTAGTTTCAACTGTAAAGGGCTCAATAATCCTATAAAACTAAGTAAGATACTGCACCATCTTTACCATCTTGGTGCCGTTTTGATTTTTTTGCAAGAGACCCACCTCAGAGACTCGGACCATTCTAAATTGAAGAGGGGATGGGTAGGTCAGACTTATCATTTCTCATTTCAAGGCAAATCTCGGGGTGCAGCCATCTTGTTACATAAATCTGTTCCCTTTGTGCGTTCCATTACCATCTCTGACCCTAATAGGCAGATTTATCATAGTTGCTGGCAAGATTCCACAACACCCGGGTGGTTTTGGCTAACATTTATGCTCCCAATTGTGACAACGATGCTTTCTGTAAAAGCCTTTTTCTAAATCGCTCTGATTTGTCGTCACATCACTTAACATTTAGGGGTGTTCCAACAAGGGTACCTCACGATTCGTTTCGATTTCGATTATGGGAGCTTCGATTCGATTATTGGCCACGATTCTTCGATTATTGCAATTTTTTATGCTTTTTTCCATACAAGATTGATTTTGTCTTCATCTGTGGCTATATTTGTAAATAAATAGCCTATCAATTAACTCAGTCTCCTAAAACTACACTCATAAAGTAAATAACAAGGTTTTTTGAACATTTGACTTGTATTTTTCAAAGACACAAAATATTTTATTTTATGACTATGTAAACATTTGCACTTTGACCTACTTAACTTTGACCAGGGAAAGCTCCACTTGCAGGAGAGCCCCCTCTATTGGCGGAAAACACTGAAAACAGTCAAGCCCTGGATTTAATGAGGCGTAAACATGTGACGTGACGTGGCGTGAAGCACGAAGTTGGGCAGTGATCAGTGACAACAAAGTTGTCTTCAAAATAAGAGCTTTACATTGCACCCCATTGGATTTTAGAACTGGGTTCTTAGCGGGGGGCTTTTAATTTGAAAGTAGCGACCGTTCGTAACTTGCCGCTACACAACAGCTGACAGTCAGCAGCTACTACTGTCCTGGGAGAGGGATCCCTCCTCTGTGGCTCTCCCTGAGGTTTCTTCCGCATTTTTTTTTTCCCTGTTAAAAGGGCCTTTTTTTTGGGGCAAGTTTTTCCTCACTCGAATCGAGGGTCGAAGGACAGAGGGTGTCGTCTCTGTACAGATTGTAAAGCCCTCTGAGGCAAACTGTGATTTGTGAATTTGGGCTATACAAATAAAATTTGATTTGATTTGATTTGATTTACTAGCTGTTTGGTTGTGTCCGCTAGCTGTCAGCTACAGAGACCAAGGAGACGGTAGCATCTCCCGGATCTCAGCGGCTTTCCAGTTGCTCATCTTGACATCCGCGGATGAAGTGATGAACTGACTGCTGTGATCAGCTGTTTCCTGGTTTTAAAACTCCCGGCTGCGGGTCGCACAACAGTGCACGTTATCGACACCTCCGCCTATGTCCCGCAATTGCCGGGACATTGACGCCTCGGATTTAGATAGCAATGGAGGCGGCAGTAAGTGTACCCTCAGAGGCGTCAAATTGGCGGACCAAAACAGACCGCCAATTTGCCGCCTTCTGTCTAAATGCGCGGACCTAGCAAAGCATCGACGTTAATTAATCGATGCCGAATCGTCACGTGACGCATCGCGATGCATCGCCACATCGATGAATTGCACCCACCTCTATTAATATTAGGTGGAGACTTTAATTGCTGGCTTGACCATCAGCTGGACCGTTCCTCCTCCAGAGCTTGCGCTCCATTGAAGTCGGCTAAGGAAATCCAGTCCTTTATGAAGGAATTTGCTGTCACCGACGTCTGATGCTTTTTCAACCCTTCTAAGAGGGAATATTCTTTCTTTTCTCAGGTCCATCACACTTTCACCTTTTGATTATTTTTTGGTTGATAATAGACTGCTGTCATCGGTATCGAACTGTAAATATGATGCTATTGTTATTTCTGATCACGCCCCTATTACTACGAGGCAACTAAAGTGGATGTGGGGTTCCCCAAGGGTCAATTCAGGAGACACGGCATCAGCTTCCATAGTTACGCTGATGATACACAACTGTACATTGTTGTCTCCTGATGACACAGGGCAAATTGATGCCCTTTTTAACTGCATTGTAGACATCAAGTCATGGATGGCAGTGAATTTCCTACAGCTCAACCAGGACAAAACTGAGGTTTTAGTTATAGGTCCTGAAGGCCAGAGCGAGAAACTTTTTTACCAAAACTACAAGATCTTAATCCAACACAGTCAGTAAAAAGTCTGGGTGTGATTTTTGATTCTGAGCTGAATTTTATTCCACATATAAAAAATATGACGAGAATAGGTTTTTATCATCTAAAGAACATAGCCAGAGTCCGCCCGTTTCTCTCCCAGGCCAGTACGGAGGTGCTAATGCATGCTTTTATTTCCTGTCGCTTAGATTACTGTAATGCCCTGTTCTCTGGTCTTCCCAAAAAGAGTATTTTAAATCTCCAACTATTACAAAACTCAGCCGCACGCGTGCTGACGAGGACCAGAGGGCGGAAGCACATTACACCGATTTTAGAGTCGCTGCATTGGCTCCCCGTCCACTTCAGGATTGATTTTAAGGTTCTTTTACTGTTTTTTAAATGTCTTAATGGCCTTGCGCCCTGCTACTTATCTGACCTGCTTTTACCATATCAACCCTTGCAGAAACTGAGGTCCTCTGGCACCGGCCTTTTATCCATACCAAAACCAAGAACTAAAACCCATGGTAAGGTGGCATTTAGCCACTATGGCCCCCACCTGTGGAACAGCCAAAAAATTGTATTTGTTTTATTTATCTGCGGTATTACTTTATTTTATTCATTATCGTATGTATTTTTATCCTTTAACTGTTCACTCTATTTACTTATCTTTTGTCGGGGTTTTTATCCTATCTTATGTTTTTAGTCTTTAAGGTTTAACTCCAGTGTTTCCCCAGGGGGTCCTCCACAGGGTTAGGGTTAGGGTTAGTTGTGTCTGGGCTGCTGCTGGGGGTGCTGTCCTTGGGTCCCTTCGGCCCGGCCTCGGGTCTGTTGGGGTCGGGGGGCCTGAGCACTGGTGCCCCCTGTGGCACAGCCTGTGACTCCTCCCAATATGGACGACCCCAAAGGTGGCGCTTCCTCAATCCTCAGTGCCTTGCCATGTCTCCCAATTGTCAGTTGTGTGTGTGTGTGTGTGTGTGTGTGTGTGTGTGTGCAGTATGGAGGGTGGGAGGGAGGCGCTTTCTTTATTATTGTTTTATCTTTCATGTGTAAAGCACTTTGTGCTGCACGCCCGTGTATGAAAAGTGCTATATAAATAGTTTGATTTGATATGAATATATGCTTTAAGAACTTTAATTCTACGCATGCACCATGGCGTCTCAATACACGCTTATTTTCAAATGATAATTTTGTTAACTTTGTCTCACAACAAATTGATTTTTTTGTGAGTTTTAATAAAACACCCGATGTATCTGCCTCGGTACTATGGGAGGCCTTAAAGGCATACATCGGGGGGAGATAATCTCCTACACAGGTTATGAGAAGAAACTTAGAAAGAAAAAATTAACTAAGCTGACACAACTTATATCTAAACTTGACAGGTTGTATGCTACTTGCAAACCTCCAGAGCTATATAAATAGCGCCTCTGTTTACAGGCAGAATTCGATGTTCTGACGACACGACGTACTACTGAACTTCTCCTACAAACAGAGTCCCAGTTCTATGAGCATGGAGATAAGGCCAGCAAATGGTTAGAGCACCAATTACGTCAGGCATCAGCATCTCACCTTATCCCACAAATTCAGACTAACTCATGTAACACCACTGAACGCATGGAAATTAACAATGTGTTTAAGGAATTTTACACGTCTCTCTATTCATCTGATCAAGATGTCACTCCTGATTTTGACATTTTTAAAAAAAAAATTTGGTCATACCCTCGCTTGAGCAAGCAGCTGCGGAAGAGTTAGAGAGGCCAATCACTATTACTGAACTTAATACAGCTGCTTCATCTCTGCAAAATGGGAAGAGTCCTGGGCCAGATGGCTTTCCCTCCAAATTTTCAAAAAGTTTTGGCAAAAGTTTTTGCCCCTTTGTTATTGGATATGTTCAATGAATCATCTGAATCGGGCCGCCTTCCTCAAACTCTCAATCAAGCCTCCATTTCCCTTCTCCTTAAAAAAGGCAAGGACCCATTAGACTGCACCTCTTATCGTCCATTAAGTTTATCGAATGCTGATTTTAAATTGTTATCCAAACTATTAGCCCTACGCCTGGAATCCTTCCTCCCTTCTATCATTTCCTTGGACCAAACGGGGTTCATTCGAAATAGGCACTCTTTCTCTAACCTTAGACGTTTGTGTACTTTACAACGTCCTGAAGCCATAGTTTCGTTAAATGCCGAAGAGGTATTCGATAGGGTTCAGTGGGATTACCTCTTCTATGCCTTGGAGAACTATTTCATGGATTAAGTTGCTCTATTCAGCCCCACAAGCTTCAGTCAGGACAAATAATATCCAATCAGAATATTTTCGCCTTTATCGCTCTACTAGACAGGACTGTCCTTTGAACCCCTTATTATTCGCAATCGCAAATGAACCTCTCTCGATAGCCCTTGGTCTAATCCCCTTATTACAGGCATATTTAGCAACCATACTCAGCTGAGAGTTTCCCTTTATGCAGATGACCTACTTTTATATGTTTCTGACCTGCCTGTATCAGTTCCCGTTGCTCTTGCCACCCTTCATTCATTTGGTCAAATATCTGGTTACGAGTTAAATCTGAACAAAAGTGAGATATTTCCCATTAACCCCGCTGCTAAGATGTATCCCCTGGAAAATTTCCCCTTTAAAGTTGCCCATTATAGTTTTGTATATCTTGTAGTCCATGTTACACATACATTTGAAGACCTCTACAAAGCTAACTTTGCCCCCCTATTGACCCGAATCCAGAAAGACTTTGAATGATGGTCTCTGCTCAATCTGTCTTTGATTGCATGTGTCAACTCCGTTAAAATGAATATACTCCCTATACTCCCAAGACTCTCCTACCTGTTCCAGTGCTTACCAATCTTCCTCCCTCAGTCTTTTTTTCCATAAACTAGATAGCCTGATTTCAGAATTTATCTGGAATAAAAAGATTCCTAAGCTGCGCAAACAATATTTACAAAGACAGAAGCCACTGGGAGGGCTGGCCCTGCCAAATCTTAGATTCTATTATTGGGCTACCAATATCAGGATTCTTAAATACTGGCTTCAATATGAGGCTTTTGATCCTCCCCCAGCATGGCTGGTTATGGAGGCAAGTTCAGCAAAGCCAGTCTCCCTGAAAGCCTTAGTGCACTCCCCTATCCACTCCTCCACTTTTCCCTACACCAAAAATGTGATTAAGACCTCACTCAGGATCTGGGTTCAGTTTAAGCGCTACTTTGGCCTACAGACTTTCTTTATGTATGCACCACTTGCAGCTAACCATGCATTTCCTCCTTCCCTTATAGACAGGGTTTTCTTAAGGTGGACACATTTTGGCATTCATAACTTTAAAGACCTGTATATCAATAATGTCTTTGCTTCATTTCAGCAACTTCCAGACAAATTCTCACTTTCTAAGCAACATTTCTTTAGATATTTACAAGTCCGAAGCATTGTCATGACACTTTTCCTAGCTTTCCTAATTTACCCTCTGACTCAGCTTTGGATGATTTTCTTGATACCAATCACCACTCTTAAAGGCTCTATCTCATATCTATAACCAAATGATTCTTTTACGTTCAGAGCCCTTAGGCTTAATAAAGTCTCTCTGGGAGGAGGACCTGGGGATAGCGATATCAGAGGAAGTCTGGACAGAGATTTTGAGACGGGTACATAAATCTTCTATTTGTGCAATACAGTCTTAGCCAGTCAAACCAGGTATAATAGGTACAGTATACTAATTTGCACTGAATAACATTTATGAGGGTGTGATAGGTAACCCCAACTTGTGATAGGTGTCAGCAATCTCCTGCAAATGCTCTGGCATTGTCCATCTCTATAAAGACCCTTTCCAAAAAATTAGAATATCATGGAAAAGTTTATTTATTTCCATAATTCCATTCAAAAAGTTAAACTTTCATAGATTATAGATTCAGGGCCCACAATTTAAAAGATTTCAAGTATGTATTTGTTTATTTGTACATAATTTGTGCTTCTGGCTCCCACGGAAACAGGAATTCAAAAAATTAGAATACTGTGAAGAAATCACCATTTACTTCTCAGTTTTTGCAGGAAAAAAAAGAAATAAATTAGGATCACATCAAATCAACCAAAATATGGTACTTTCAAAACGATATGTCAATCTTCAATACTTGGTTGGGAATCCCTTTGCCTTAATCACTGCCTCGATGCGCCGTGGCATTGAGGCAATCAGCCTGTGGCATTGCCTGGGAGTTATGGAAGCCCAGATTTCCTTGATGCTTGCTGTCAGCTCTTCTTTGTTTTTGGGTCTGGTGCCCCTAATTTTCCTCTTGATAATACCCCATAGATTCTCAATGGGGTTTAGGTCCTCACACGTCTTCCTCCAAACCCTTGGACCTTGGTTCCCGAATGAAAGGCACACTTTACTTTCATCTGAAAAGAGGACCTTGGACCACTGGCCAACAGTACAGTCCTTCTTCTCCTTGGCCCAGTTGAGACGCTTCCTACGTTGGCTCAGGCTCAGCAGTGGCTTGACCCGAGGAACCCGACAGTTGTAGCCCATCTCCCGGATGTGTCTGAATGTGGTGGTTTTTGAAGCTGTGACTCCCGCCTCATTCCACTCTTTCTGGATTTCTGCCAGATTCTTGAATCTTCTCTGTTTGATAATCCGCTGAAGCCCACGGTCATCTCTTCTGCTGGTGCATCTTCTCCTGCCACATTTCGCCCTTCCACTAGACTTTCCATTGATATGCTTGGACACCGCACTCTGTGAACAGCCAGCCTCCTTAGCTATGAACTTTTGTGGCTTACCCATCCTATGGAGGGTATCAATGATGATTGAACCAAAGTGAAGCAATTTAATGACACCTGGGGAAACCTGTGCAGGTGCTTTGAGTTTAGTAGATGATTAGTGTGTGACACTAAGTTTAAAACATTCGTGCCCTGCAAAATTTGGGCTGATTTCTTCACAGTATTCTAATTTTTTGAATTCCTGTTTTCGTGGGTTTTATGAGATGGAAGTCCAAATTATGTACAAATAAATACTTGAAATCGTTTAAATTGTGGGCCCTGAATCTATAATCTATGAAAGTTTAACTTTTTGAATGGAATTATGGAAATAAATAAACTTCTTCGTGATATTCTAATTTTTTGGAAAGGGTCTGTATAATTACTGGACTGAGATTTTTAGAGAGAGGTGGATATGTTATTTCTGCTGTGATGAGGGTTATATGTCGCTACTTTGACTTGGGATTTCTGTTGCTTTCTGTATTGCAGTTTACTGTTACCTGATTGATGTGCCTGTATTTCTTATTTGTTTCTTTTTCTTTTCTTTTTCTTTTTTTTCCTTTTTCTTTCTAATTGTCTATTTCTGTCCTAGTCCTACTTTTCAACTTTTTGTATTTAATTTTCTTCTTTGTGGTTGTTCTAGTTTTATACAAGTTGTTCGGGCATGCAGCAATGCCTCAGTGACCTCTTTTTCTTTCTGTTGTTTTTCTAAAAAGAAAAAATGTATACTTAACTCCTTGTAAATGTTTTGATACAAATGTATACGTCTGCAAAACCCAATAAAAAAAAAGTTTAAAAAAAAAAAATTCTGCTGCTGCCATTTGTATAAAGGGAAATGGTGTTTGAAATGGAATGTCTATCAGGTTTATCAAATCAACTGACAGAATTTAAGGACATGTGGTCACTTTTCTGTAGTTTTGTTTTTTTTCCCCGTATATCAAATGACCACAAAACTATATTATGATATTTAAGGACCTTGTCCACCAAAATGGCGGACACTGACAAAGTCTAATGCAACCTCTGCCCCTCAAATTACCAGCTTACCATTACCATGCAAATCAAATCAAATCAAATCAAATTTTATTTGTATAGCCCAAATTCACAAATCACAGTTTGCCTCAGAGGGCTTTACAATCTGTACAGAGACGACACCCTCTGTCCTTCGACCCTCGATTCGAGTGAGGAAAAACTTGCCCCAAAAAAGGCCCTTTTAACAGGGAAAAAATGCGGAAGAAACCTCAGGGAGAGCCACAGAGGAGGGATCCCTCTCCCAGGACGGACAGACGTGCAATAGATGTCGCATGTACAGAGCAGATCAACGAGATCACAATGTATTCAATTATAAGCGATGGTTGACAGGAGTGAAAGTACACAAAGATGTATTACAGCAATAATGATGAAATGCACATGGAAATGTGATTACTAGTGATAACAGTAGTAATGATCAATGGCAAGGATGGTATGTAGCAATGCAGTACGATAATAGTAGTGGAACGTATGTAACAGAGATGTGACTAATATTAGCGACAGTAGTGGTAGTGGGCACCATTGTATTGACGGTGAACATGTCAAATATTAAAAATACAGTAAACAGTAACCAATGTAGGCTTCTTGTTTGTCACCCATGGAGAAAGTCCCCAAACTCCCTGAAAAAAAAGCTCAATTTTGTGAGTTGTTGAATTGGGAGAAACTTTGTGAAACACTGTCTCTGACAAATTCTCAATTATTTGTGATTTGGTGATGTACGTGTTAATCTGTATAGTGCAGTAAAGTGAGATGTGATCACAAGTGGTCACTCGGACGCATGTTAATGTCAGTTGTGAACTGACAGACAGAGCTGTTTATATCAGATCACTTAGGACATATGGTAATACCAGGTCTGACCAGCCTCATAATTTCACTTTTACTATAGATGTAGGTATACATATACTCATACAAGACTTACAACTTATAGGAACTGTAGCTCCTTCCATTTACTTTTATTTAAACATTTGTTTTTGTCCTCACTTACAGGTAAAGGAACACCCTGGCAGCAAGCAGAAGTAGAGGCAGTAGAGAGACGAATGAATCGATTCATCCATTTTTGTATTGTACCATCAAAGAGTGAATGCGAGAAATGTTTAAGGGCTGAACCACAAGCTCTGAAGAGTCGGAATTGACAGAAGTTGAAATGTTGTGTTTATAACCGCATTACAGCCCTCAAAAGGAAAATTCAGCTTAAATAGTATGGAGAATACAATGAAAAGGCTGGTACTGAAGCATTGTTTTTTTTCCTAAAGTCTGATTTCTCAGCAAAACACTGTTCCTGAAATTGTTGAATGTCAAATTAATTTCCCATGTTTAAAAATAGAATTGTAAGGAAATCACCTTATTCGAAACTAACTTGCCATGTACTCCATCACAGTCTAGGGTGTCTTTTGAGAAAGTCTAAATTATTAATTTGTGGTAATGTATTTGTGAACAGGAGAACTTGGTGTGTCATGCATGCCCTAATTTGGCACTAAAAGTAAGCCTGTCCTTGTAACAACATGCATGTTTCTTGTTGTTTGTTTCTGGTATAAAGTGTTCTGATGCAGTTTGTAAATGCAATGGCTTTTGAATAGCTGATCAGCGTGAGTGTTCAGCGTCAGGCTTTCAAAACATTCCATGGTCTCAGCAGTATTGCTAAAACCTGACTAAATCACAGATGGATTACTTGGCTCAGATTCAAGTCTGGTTTATTCTTCTTTGTGTGAAATGGCTATCTTTAGGGAAATGTAAACTAGGTCTGTCTTTTCTAATCAGTGGCCATAAACCTGTAAATTTTATCCTTCAACATGGACACGAGAATGTTCTTAAGGTATTTTGGTTTTACACGTTGAATAGGGACTAACCATACCAGAGTAAAAAAAAAGTCCTTTTACAAATGTAGGAAAACATGTCCCTTGCCTCTGCTTTTAATTGCGGTTTTGTTTTCTGAAAGGCAAACATTCCTTTACAGATATGAGCTATCCTCTTCACCTGGCAAGGAGGACAAGTAGAGGTTCATCATCAAATTAATCCACTCTCCAGATATCAAGAGGAACAGAAGAACTGTGACAATCATGTGTTATTTTATGTCTTAGCCATTGTTCATCTCATTTACAATTGCTTATTTGCTATGTTCTCTCCTGATCCAAATTAACATACACACACACACACATTTCCAGAGTGAAGGTAAAACCCCCCTCTTCGTTACTGATCTGGGTCAACAGCTCAGAAATTTACAATCTTGTTTTTCTCATCGGTTGCATTCCACTGTGAAGTTCCCCACACTTCTCCAGATTTCAACAAGATTCTAAATAGCTATTAAGCCAGAACCTCATCTTCCTAATTTAAAAAAAAAAAATTATTAAACAGAAAAGTTATTTAATCTGATTTTCTTACATTTCCCTACGATTAAGATTGACTGAGATCAAATTCAACGTGTAAAATGTCCTGTGTTCCGTGGAACCACAGTACCCTCTAAGGATGAGTCCTGGTATGAATGGGAAGAACTTTTTAATCATCTTGTTAATACATTTTTGGATTATTACCAGTGAATTGATATGCCCTGTTTAATAAGTAAGAAATATATGAGTGGTTAGTTCTTCTGTATAATCAAGTGTGTTTAGATGTTTTGATCCAGTTTTAATTCCTTTTTGAATGTTAAAGTGGTTTTAATAATGACATGATTTCGTGTAAGACAAAGTCCACATATTAGGCCATGGTGACATTCTGTGGAAGGTGAAGCATGGTTTTGAAACATTTAAAACTATAGTTTAGTTTTAGTAAGTTCCTGTGAATTTTCACACTTTCTACTATCTACTTGGAGACAAAAAGCCGGCAGCCCTGCCCCCAGGCACGCCTGCCATTTGGAGACAACAAAACAGAGACATCACTTCTCTCTACTCTTACTCTTAACGCTCTCTCTTGAAATCTCTTACTCTTAAAAACCCTCTTCTTTTAATTTTTCCGCTCTTTATTTTTTTACTTTGAAACACGCTTCAAGACAGCGATCTCAGCCGAAGTGCTCACTCGTTGATTTTTCTCACTATATTTTTCACCACATTAACTTCTTTTTATTAAGTTTCTAGCAGAACGAAGTTCTGTTTTAATTTGTTTTATACAGTTAAGTATTGTAACCTGATTTAGAGGAAGTGAACTTAATTTAAATTATCTTGTATTGAGTAATAACGGAATGTATCATCCTCAGTTATTTTATTCAAGAAGTTAAATTTAGTTTACAAAGTCACAGCCTGAGAGCCACTCGAAGGAACAAAGAAGTACATCTTTATTAAAATCATCATCACGACACTACAGCAACTTGCTGTCCTAAACCGTGCAAGCGGTTTCCAGCGAAAGAAACTCTTTGACAAGCCATACCGGCTCTGAACCCAACGCTCACTAGCAGTACCATCCCGCTGGGCATTGAGCCAAAATTGTCACCGGCTCGGTAATGGACGAGCTGCACTCTTCCTACGACATCGGACCGAGGTCGCCAACCGGCGGATACCGGACGAGCTGCGACACTCGGCCATTGGACCGGGACTGCCAGCTAGAGTCGCAAATCACTGGAGAGAAACCTGCCGCTGCTGACTCCACAACTCTGCTAAGAAAGTAGGTTCTCCATCGCTCATAACAGCTTGATTCACACATGAAACACGAGTTGGTGTCTTTTGGCTTCTGATTCATATCTGTTTATCTTAAGAGAAATTCGGTTAGGGTTTTGTTAGTACTAAAATTATTCTTGTAATATTTGAAGGCTTCACCCGACCCGCGATCTTACCATCCGCACATGTTCATATAATCCCATTACCTTTATCATTACAGACTCCAAATTTACTGTTATCTTTTGTTGTTTAAATTACCATTTCATTTATTCACCCTGATTTATCTAGTTAAACATATTTAGCCGTATGTCGTTGTCTGTGCAGGTTTGTTTTTAATGTGGAGAACCGATGGATACTGTAGAAATCACTACTTCAGCTATGAGATTGAATAAATTGATCTGAAATTGATTAGAATTGTTACAAGTTAATCTTGTCCAGTCGGATTTGATTAATTCCCCCCGGATTATTCAAACAGACAAACCATGGAGGTGGTGCCCCGTCACATAAAGCGAGTGCTTTATTGATCGCCAGTGATTAATAAAAAAAAAAAAAGAAATTAAATTATTTATTATTAGTGTATCTGTCACCGAGTGGAGTGACTGGGACAGGGTGCAAGACCACAATTATTTCTGTTAGGGGAGCAACCACCCCAAACAGCAGAGACCAGAGGGGAATGTTCTTCTACAAATATATTATTTTATTACAAGGTCAATAATATGAATTAAAAGATACTTTTAAGAGTCCATTAAAAGAGTCCACAGTCAGTTTTGCTTCCGGATCAGGGACGTGCTGAGCTCCTGGGCAACAGGTCTCAATCCCACTGGTTGTAGATAGCTTTAAAGGAATAGTTCACTCTAAAACAAAATTCAGTCATTATCGACTCACCCTCATGCTGATGAGAAGTCCGGTGTAGTTTCTTTTTCCTCAAAGTGCAGCTGGAGACCCGAGGGGGGTACTCTCCGGCAGGAATAATCCATATAACGAGTAGGGCTGAGTATCAATCAAAAATGTTCGATACCGGCACCAATACCGATACCTTCATTTCTATACCGGTTCCTGAACGATACTTTTTTCGATACCAATTTTATAATATTAGTTCTAACACAAATACTATTACATAACACATTACAGTACAAATCTTGAGTTTTATTTTTCAGCTGTTTTTCAACAGACTTACAGTATTTGATATAATTTTTTTCATTGCAGGCAACACAAAACTTTTTTTTTTTGCAAAACAATGATTTTTGTGTTCCCTGTCTGATAACTGAACAGGTCCATCACTCAACAAAATATAGAGAAATGTCCCACAAAGCAACATCACATGACCATACAACTGTAAGGTAGTAACTGGTCGTGTCTTCGGCAACTTATATGAGGAAAAGCCTCTGGCCTCCTGTCTGTCCGACCGACTCTTCGTCACATTTCTGGCCGAAAAACAGCATCTGTCGCTGTCAAAAAACTTAAACTCACCAACTGTATGTCAACCCTCACAGACGCCGACTTTCTGTGTGAATTATGCTCTGGTTCGTCTTTTACGCTGGAGCTGCTCGGCTCTGTGTGAACAACCAATGGTGGAGAATTGGCGAACCGCCGCTACGGCGATAATGCGGCGTCTGTGTGAAAAGGGCTGGTAACTTGTGGTTGTGATGGTAACTTGTGACCTTTGCTCGCACACTGTACTCCAAAATCATTTTCCCGGTTCGCACATACATTTTTCAAGGGGCAAATGCGAGTGAAATACTCGCAGTATAGAGCCCTGCACAGGCGGACTTAAGTGCTGAGAGGAGGATGGTCGGTCCGCTTGTCTTGCAGTCAAACACTTCCGGCATGCCGTAACGTTACAGCCAATCATCGGCAGCATTATCAGATCTTGATCCCGTGATTAACCTCTGGGAACCGAAACTTGGCATCGAAAGACAAGGCATATTTTGATACTCGGTACTACAGAAGCATTTCGGTCGGTGCCATTAAAGACCCGAAGTTCGGTACTCAGCCCTAATAACGAGCGTCAATTGTGCCCGAGAGGAAAAGGTCCATAAAACTACACAAAAACTTTGTAAAATTCCTCCATACTGCTCGTCCAATGGAGGCACACTCCGCGTTAACGCGAGTCTCCCTCACAGCCGATTGCACAACGGAAGCCGCGCCGGACAAGATGAACAAGACTCGCGATAGTTCAGATCGACTTAGACTTTGCCCCAAAGTGAGGTTTAAAATGGCCAATGACATTTTACTTTAGGGTGCATTATTCCAGTTTCACACCACCATCTTTTTTTACAGTGCCATGACATGTCATCAGCTCATCCAACTAGAGCATTTGACCAAATGAGTTTAATGTCTGAATTACCTCACCCGTCTTGCTCATCTTGTGTATTGATGTGATATCTTCCTCTTTCATGCTTATTAGAAGTGGTTCTGCAGCCACATCAATTGACTTGACACCGTTGTGAATCTCACATGTGCATCCCCCATTAAAGTAACAGCACAGTTGACTGATAACTTTTCTCCTGTTTTTTTCCCCCTTTATTTTTATAGTTTATATGAAATGTGTGTCTGGCTAAGCTGCTATGTTGCTGGCGAATGTCAGTTCAAACATTTTGCTCTCCTAGCCCTGTCTGTAGGACTTTTAGATGGTGATCATAGTCCATGAGGCCTACTAGAGGTTCCCGGGAGTTGGTTTTGTTATCTGTGTTTATTTATCTGATGTTTTTTCTTCTTCTGTGAAGGACTTTGTAAGCTTGTTTTGTGCTATATAAATATGTGCACATGTAGTAAATTAATTTGTTAAGCAGTGTAAAAGTAAGTCTGGATTCAGTAACGATGTTATCAGTAGTGTACAAGCTGTTTTATTTTTCTGATCATGATTATCTATCATCATCAGTCTAATGACACCTGCCAGTGAAACAGGCAAAGGTGAAGACGCATAAATCCAAAGGAAGATGCAAAATTTTATGTGACTACTGGAAAGGACAAAGTGGGACTTGACATCAAATACATCAATGCCTTCAAAGGTAAGTTGAATCTTCTGACTTTTTAGTCATGATTAAACTTTAAATTATGATTTTACTATATGTCACTACTTTGTTTTTTGTGTCTCAAATAGGTCTTGGCATCTTCACATCTGCTCCATTTGACAGAGGAGACTTTCTGTTGGAGTACATCATTGTTCATGCTGCATGTTGTAAAGGCTATTCTACCCATAATGCACAGCATAGCAGGCTATGGGAGGTGGTTTAGTCGAAAACATGCTTAATGCTTCCTGCAGTTGGGTCGGATCGAGGTTGGATCATGTTCTCACCACAAACGAATCGTACCAGAGTTTGTTTGAAATCTGACCGAGACCACCTCTTCAACAAGGTCTCGGTCCAGTTGTTTTGGTCCGCACCCGAGTGCGATTGATGTGTTCACACCTTCCCAAACGAACTGCACCAATAGGGTAAACGCTCCAGGATTCGCCCTAAATCTTTCGTCCTCTACATCAACAGCACTGAAGGTTTTCCACTTCACCATACTCTGACACTTGTTTCATTACATCAACTGTCTTTAGCCAGTCAACATCAAGCAACCAAGTCCTGGCTAAGACAAGACCCCTGACATAATCACTGACTGTTAAAAATACAAGATGAAAAAATAAAATGTTCTGTGGCCTTGAAGACCTGGATTCAGAACCACTACACTACACTGAATGACACTGATGGTACTCTCACCTCATCCGTCTTACTGCCCTCCTCATCAAGGCTGCAAGGATCAATTTCGGACACACCCTCCCTCATGGGCTTCTGCTTAAAAAGATACATCACAGAAATTGCACAATTTTGTATTAAAAGTGTTCATACTGATAAAATAAGTAATTTTTTCCTGTTCAAATGTAAAAAGGGGTCAAACCTTCATCAACACATTTTTCAGAATAATCAGATAACCTTTGCCTGGTAATCCAGACCCTGATTAGACAACCTAGATACGTGAGCTCTGCATGATTTTACCCTAGACTTGTGTGCAAGTTAACTTATAACTGTAACCACATCTTGAGAATCCAGTCAACTTCTCTTTTAATGGGGATAGCACTTTTCTAACTAGAGGGACACATGGAGAGGACAGGAATTGGGTTCAAGTACAAATGTAATAATGGGTTTCTGCTTTAAAAGATACATCATGGAATTTGTACAATTTTGTGTTAAAGTTCTCATACAGAGTGTGCTCATACCGAGAAATATGGAGAGAATTTTGTTCCTTTTTTTATTCAATCAAATAGAATAGAATTGAAACCAAAAAAGAGATGTGAGAGAAAGTGGCAATCAATTTATTATTATTTTTTAGATCGAAACAGAACAGGTTGCAATTTAAAGACAAATGTTAGAGAGCAAATTTCTTCAACTTCAATCAAAACTAATGTTTGTAAGTAAAAACATACAACCATTTTGGGTCTGGGTATGAAAGTATAATCCGTTTTTCTGTCAAAACCAAAAAAACGAATAAACGGAAACAGCGCCACTTTTTCCTTTTTTCGTTTTGAATCAAAAACGGTAAAACGGTTTTTGCTGTCAGCATCAAAAAACGAGAAAACCAAAAAACCAAAACCAAATAACGGCTGAAATTTGGTTTTTGCAAATTCATTTTTTTCGTTTTTTGTTTCTTTATTTTTATGAATATGACGGCAAATATGACGGAGGACAGACCGGAAGCGGAAGTGAAGTGTAAAACCGTCAAAATAATAGTTTAGCGTGCTGGCGCTAACTTCTTAGCATATTATAGACTACCGTCCTCTCTCTACACCATATGGTTCACATTTATTTTACTTCTGTGAAACTATAACAGCTGGTTGTTTGGAAGAACGTGTTAGGCCTATAATTATAATTTTAGCCGAGTGTGTGAATGCACTTTGTGGAAAAACTTTACTATTAGCTAGGCTTTACGTTCCCTGCCTAAATTAAGAACATCTATCAAGTCACCCACAGTCAAGACTAGGTGTCCTGACAGTGCAGGTCTGCAGCCAGACTGTCTTGAATGATTTTGAAAATGAGAATTTAAGTGCAGTTGTTTAGCCACAGGGTGGCGCAGTTTTTACATGAATAGTAGACCTCAGGGCTACCACGGCGGATAATGGCCAACACAGCCAGGCTCTGTGTTCATGATGCGGCTCAACAAAAACTAAATCCCCTGACAGACCCAACTGGTGTCACGGCGGTGATGAGCTGCGCCTGTGATCACTTCATTTCAGTCGGGAGGAGCAGGTTGATTTAATGGAGAGCTGTGAGGAATAGCCTACAAAAAAGTGATCACAGCCAAATATGACAATGAGGCAAGCTTTTAATTTCTGACAGCTGAGCATTGCAGATCAACCTTCGCCCATTTAAACAAAATAAACGATAGCAACAGCTATCTGTTTTCTTCCTTTTGTCTTTACCCTTGCTGCCGCGACACAGTGATCAGTTCCACGATAGCCTCCTGGAAGGGGCGTGGTTGTTGGTTTACAGCATTGTCGAATAAACTGCATAAAATTATAATTATAGGCCTAACACGTTCTTCCAAACAACCAGCTGTTATAGTTTCATAGAAGTAAAATAAATGTGAACCATATGGTGTAGAAAGAGGATGGTAGTCTATAATATGCTAAGAAGTTAGCGCCAGCACGCTAAACTATTATTTTGACAGTTTTACACTTCACTTCCGCTTCCGGTCTGTCTGCCGTCATATTCGCCATCATATTCATGAAAAAAAGAAACGAAAAACGAAAAAATGAATTTGCAAAAACCAAATTTCGGCCGTTATTTGGTTTTGTTTTTTTCGTTTTTGATTCAAAACGAAAGAAGGAAAAAGGGGCGCTGTTTCAGTTTATTGGTTTTTTGGTTTTGACAGAAAAACGGATTATACTTTCATACCCGGACCATTTTGCTTATAAATCAGTCCTCTTTGCTTTAAAGTCAAAAACCTTTGCTTGCTAATCAGTCCACTTTGCTTGCGAGTTATAAAGTTTTGTTTGCAAATCAGTCCTCTTTGCTTGCAAGTTCTAAAGTTTTGCTTGCAAATCAACTGCACTTGATGCGCCCACTGCTATGGCCCTGCCTGACCGTGGATGCGCCCACTGCCATGGCGCTGCCTGATCGTGGATGCGCCTACTGCTATGACCCTGCCGGATCGTGGATGCGCCTACTGCCATGACCCTGCCTGACACCCACCACTACTGTCGCTAATATTAGTCACATCTGTTACATACGTTCCACTACTATTATTGTAATGCATTACTACATACTATCCTTACCATTAATCACTACTACTGTTATCACTAGTAATCACATTTCCATGTGCATTTCATTATTATTGCTGTAATACATCTTTATGTACTTTCACTCCTGTCAACCATCGCTTATAATTGAATACATTGTGATCTCGTTGATCTGCTCTGTACATGCGACATCTATTGCACGTCTGTCCGTCCTGGGAGAGGGATCCCTCCTCTGTGGCTCTCCCTGAGGTTTCTTCCGCATTTTTTTCCCTGTTAAAAGGGCCTTTTTTTTAATTTGATTTGATTTGATGGGCGAGGCCTACGCTGGTGGATAAGAGAAGAATTTCTATTGGTTGGTTTGACCTGGCTCCAGCGCCAGCTACGCTTTTCGCATTACACCTACTTCTCCCTTGTGCTGTGCTGCTTGGAGGTAGAGTTTAGATTCTCTGGCCAAGCCCGAGCCCAGACTATCCTCAGGCCGGGCCGGGCCCTTGATCAGGCATTTGTGTATGTTTTTTTTTTTTTAAATCATTACTTTATTCATTTGTGATCCATTACGTTCTGAATGAACAAACAACGCAGTTTACATGCTTCGTCCTTGTTGCATTATTCATTAAGATGATTGTAAACAGATTTCTGTAGTTCAAACAACTCGGAGTTGTAGTTGAGAACATCAGTTATAACAGCCCACTGTAATGTGGGCTGGTGAAGGCGAAGGTGATGGTCCACTTTAGTGCGGGTGCCTCCGTTTACTCAAGAGACAGCAGGCAACATGTGGGGGTTTCTGCACGGCACTTTTATTCATAATACTGACCATACCATGCCAGGTCTCTACGGCACTAGATTTTACAGGCATACATGCAAATAATCCAGGCAGAGGTTCTTGCACCAACACTTAACAAAATAAAATGGGGAGTCTTTGCTCTGTCGGCAGTATCCTTTCTCTAGGGGAGCGGAAGTACACCTGCTCTTCTTCATCGTACAGGTTACATTACCCACTGAACAAAAGGAGGTGCCACCTAGTGGCGCTACATTGAATAACTCTGACTGTTACACCACGTATTAAAAAAATTGGCGCGTTTAAATCGGGCTCATAATTACAGTTAATGTGACGGGCCGGGCCGGGCCAGGCCGGGCTTGGACACAACGTAAACAGGCTCGGGTAGGATCGGGTTTGATTTTTTGGGCCTGATCTAAGCTCTACTTGGAGGTAAGTTGATAGCCCGTTGCTTTTGAAACGTTTCCCATAAGTAATGAATTGCGCTATATATCGTTGGCTACAGCCTGCCGTACAGTCACAACAACAACAACAACAACAACAACAACAACACAAGTTATGAATTATAATGCCCTGCTGCTGCAAGCACACTGATTGGCAGCAACATGGTTGTCTCTGCTAGTTACGGCCTGAGCAGAGTAGCCTAAGTGAGTGAATTACAGGGAGGCGTATACAACGTAGGGCTGTGATTTAAACATTTAGTGTTGCATGGTACTCGCGGTGCCAAAACGTCACGGTTCCCACACAACAATACTACTGTGGATTACTAAACTACAGCTGAACGCGGTGCCAGTTTCCACTGTGTAGTGGGCTGCCGCTACTCCTCCTGGATCCGGTTCTCACTACAGCTGTTCTAATGTCAACAAACACACATGATGAATAATTTAACAATGTCCTTTGGTCTGATTATACAGATCAGTGGTGCTGATATTTGCGTTTCTCTTCTATAGCCTACACATTCTACATCTCGGAGGTCAAAAGCATCATTCAGTGTCATTTAAGTCGGACCGTCTGACACAGCTACTCCTGTATAGACCAGTAATGCTGGCTGGTTAGAAATATGGGTGTGAATTTGTTAAATTGTTGTTGTTGTTGTTGTGAATGTACGACAGGCTGTAGCCTGTACATATGCCAATGACATATAGCACAATTCATTACTTATGGGAAACGTTTCAAGAGCAACAGGCTATCAACTTACCTCCAAGCAGCACAGCACAAGGGAGAAGTAGGTGTAATGCGGAAGGCGTAGCTGGCGCAGGAGCCAGGTCAAACCAATCAATAGAAACTCTTCTCTCATCCACCAGCGTAGGCCCCGCCCATCAAGTGCAGTTAAATTCGCAAGCAAAACTTTAGAACTTGCAAGCAAAGAGGACTGATTTGCAAACAAAACTTTATAACCCGCAAGCAAAGAGGACTGATTAGCAAGCAAAGGTTTGAAGTTGAAGAAATATGCTCTCTCATATTTTTTACTACTTATTCTCTTTTGCTCTCAAATCAAATCAAATCAAATAAAAGTTTTTCGTTTCAAATCTATTCTATTTGATTAGATAATGAAGGAACATAATTCTCTCCATAGAGAAATGGGTAATTTTCTCCTGTTCAAATGTCAAAAGGGGTCAAACCTTCATCAACACATTTTTCAGAATAAACACGCCTAGTAATCCAGACCCTGATCAGACAACACATGGCGCATGACCTCTACATGAGTTTAAGTTAGACTTGTGTGCAAGTTGATGTATACCTGTAATTTATGTACACATCAAGCCCATTTTTATACCACTCACTTTAGTTTCATCACCAGCTCGTGTACCATGTTTCAGGGATCCAGCTGACTTCCATTTTAATGGGGAAAACAGCAACAGCGACTGAAGAATATTCAATACATTATTTAACTCAGAGGACACAGAGATGGAATTTGAGTTCTTAATTTCATTATAAGTGCCAAAGTTCCACGTTTTCATCATCAGTATATTGAAAAACTTCAGTTCACCACATTAACTGAACTGTATATCCAATCACTGGTTTTGGTCCTGAAAGGACCAGAGGACTGAGGAGATTACAGTTGTTTACTGTTTCCGTCACAGCATCAGACAAATCAATAGACAGAGACATGCACTCAATGTGTTTTACATATATATCAGAGTATTACTCACAAAGTCCTCTTGCTGCATCTCTTTGTCCATAGTCTTGAGCCCTCCTTCCATATTCTCATACATGATACATGTTTATTAGAGCAACACACTGTTGTGTTCACTTAGATTCCTGAGTTCACGTTCTGCCACAAGGGGGCACTGTGAGATAGTGAAGGAAGAAGAAAGAAAGGGGAAGTAACTATCTGTTAGGGATGTGCGATACCACTGTTTTTCCTTTCGATCTGATACCAAGTAATACCAAGGCTAGTATCCCGATATTGATATTGATACTTAGACGTCCACTTGTGTATATGTAAATTATGACTTTTACAATGAACACTTGTGAATGTGATTATGAAAAATGTATTTTATACATATGCATAAGAATTGAACAAGCTGCCAAAAATCTGATTTTGTTTTCTCTTTAATCAGAGCAATTAAAGACAATCTGTGCAAATCCACATGTCAACTGAAAATCAACAGGTCAACTGAAAATCTGAGCAAATCACATTTTAAAAAAAATCTCTCTCAAAAAAAAAAAAAAAATGAAAATAAGAACAGTTACTTTGACTTCAATATAATTCTTTTTGGACCAGACGGAATGGTCTTCAGGTTAGAACTTGACAGAACTTGAACTTGAACTTTGACAACAAAGGTCACATTTTACATTCTCTATCATTTCCTATTTACATGTTTTTGTTAAGAAACAACAGCATGTTGACATGATCCCTCTTCAGTCTGTTTCTTCTCTGGCTCACTAACTCTCCTGCCTTGGAAAATATCCTCTCTGAGGGTACAGATGAAGCAGTGATTCTGAGGTACTTGGTTGCAAGTCTGCTTAGGGATGGGAAGGCTTGCTCGTGACTTTGCCACCAAAGTAATGGGTCCTGGTCCCTTGGAACTGGCTTTTCCTCCGCGTAGCGACGTATTTCAATAAGTGCATCAGTACCCGTTGTGCGGTGTCAAAATCGGCCCATATCCCTTTTTTCACTGGGGCAGAGCTGGAAGAAGGTGCAGCACTCCCTGGTGAGGCAGAGCTCGGCCCAGGTGCTGAGGCAGCTGCTGGTGGGGCTGCAGAAGACGACTCTGAGGTTAGCTGATAAGTTTCCTGCATTTCAGCGAGGAGTCGCTTTTTCATGTTTTCTACATTGTCTTTGTCACGGAATGCAAGGTTTAAAAACCTGACATCCAAGAAAGTGCTGGCAGCAAGACTGTGGTAGGTTTCAATCCCATGGAATCTGCGTTGAGATTGCAGTGCCAGCTCTGCTGAAAGAGACCTTGACGCTCAGTGGCTGCATTTGCTCTGTGAAGAAGTGATACAAGGGGGATAACTTTTGACACACAGACATATTTTTCTGCTGAAACCTCTCTTGTCACCTCCTCAAAGGGTCTCAAGGCCTCAACAATTAGGTGGATCATGGAGAGCTCTTCATCATTTAAGCAAAAAGAGTTCTTCCCAAGTAGACAAAGGACTGTGATCACGGTTTCCCTCTGTTCATGGAGCCTCTCTAACATGTAGAAAACTGAATTCCACCTAGTTTCCACTGATTGGATCAGTTTATGCTCTGCAACCTTCAGTTGTTTTTGGATCTGCTTCAGCTTCTCTGTAGCCTTTGTGCTATGGTGGAAAAAGGAGACTATGCTGCTGCATTTTGTCAAGAGCTGAGCAACTTCAGGGACCGCTTTTATTGCATCTTTTATGACAAGGTTTAAGGTGTGAGCGATGCAAGGGTAGTGCTTCCACCCAGCCTTGTGAACTGCAGAAACCATATTAGCACCGTTGTCTGTGACAACTGCTATCACCTTCTGAGTTATGGCCCATTCATCTGTGATTCTTTTCAGCTCTAGACTGATGTTGTCTGCTGTGTGCTGACCAAGGAAACAACGAGTTTCCAAAACAAACTCTTGCATTTGCCAGTTGTCAATGAAATGACAGGACACAGTCAAATATGCTTCTGTGGACCACGAAGTCCACATATCTGTTGTGAGAACCACACTGTGTGCACGTTGTAGAGCTGCCTTTACTTTCTCTTTACAGTCGTTGTACAAGTCTGTAATTGTGCATTCCATCATATGTTTGCGGCTTGGGATTTTGTAGCGGGGATCAAGAGTCTTAACAAATGCCTTAAAACCTCTGTCTTCTACTATTGATATTGGCTGTAGGTCCTTTACGATAATTTCTCCCAGACTTCTTGTAATCTCTGCAGCTCTTTGGGAGTCATCTATAAAAAATTAAAATATTTTTGATGTATAAGGAAGTCTTTTTATGGGAAGTATAACTCAAACACAACCAACAATAGACTTAATAGCTACAGGTTCACTTGAATGTGCCATTTAAGTAGTACAAGTTTAATTATACAATGCATTATCCAACTTTTGATAAAAGTGACACTGAATTGTGTTAAGATGATGGCAGGAATACGAGTTAAATTTACTACATATTGTTCTGGAAGGCAACGTTGTTTTTCTAACTAAACACTAAAATAATAATAAAAAAAATAAAGATTATGTTTTAATGCAAAATTGACAAAATACATTCTGGTATTTTATGTAAATTATCTAATCTACGTCTATAGGCCTGTGATGGGCACTGTGACGTATTTTCACTATATACCTGGATATTGCCTGCCTCTCCGAAGGGCTTTCCATCATAGAGGTCTGTCTCATTCGGGCGGCAGGTGTGGGGTCATTTCCCTGCGCTCCCTCTCTCTCACGCTCCTCTAATCGCCTCCGCTGTAACTCGTCATGCTTTTCTATGTGGTTCATCTTCAAGTGTTTGTTTAGATTTAGGTTGCCACAATACCTCACAGACTTTCGACACATGTCACAAGTTGCTTCATTTGCTTTCACTGGAGTGAAATAACGCGAAACTATGTTTCTTTTTCTGTCTGCCATACTGCAGAGCTTCACTTATTCTCCCCTGTGATGATGTGACTGACAGGGCTGCTGGCGTGTGCGCGCGTATCAGTGCGCGGGCGCCAAGCATGAGGAGAGAGCGGAGGAAAAGCAGTTCCTATATCCTACACAAATACTGACTACAGATTTCACTTTTTACTTTTTTAGAATTGATTACAGATTCGGTGTCACAAAAGTATTAAGTATTATTAAGTATTATCTTGTAAAAGCGGACTTGGGATCTGTGGTGTAGGTGAGTAAAGTAGAGGAGCCAGACGAACAGTTTAGTTACTTTACTGAACTCTTAGTAGCAGGGTACATGTATATCTCGTAGCATCGCTTTCTGAACTCTCCTTCGTGCTTCTCTATCCAGTCTTAATCCACTATCACCATCTTACAGCGCCACTCACTGGCCATACAGTGTAGTGTCTCAATATTACCGTTCTTATCTGTGTCTGTAAACACAACAACTCCCCTGTTACTCATAGAAATACTACTTCTCCATATGAACAACTTTTAGCAGCAGTAGTAAACATTTTCTTCTTCTGTAAGGTAACATTACCACGTAACTTAATGTTCAACATTTCCCAGCTTGTTCTATTCAGTCTGTTAATGTAATATTACAACTGTAACAGTGTTATTGTAACCTGAAATCATATCTTTCTATATACCATACTTAGAAAAGTGACTGTACCGTACGTCAGGTATTTCCAAACATAAACAAATGCTGTATACATATAAAGTAGACCAAAATAAATTCTTCAGGCATTTCACTTGACCTTACTTCATAAGAATAACTGAAAATGTGACCTATATCAATTCAAAATGTAGCAACTGAAATTCACATTACTGTCACTTAATCAACTTCACATTTGTTTTGCTTTAGGCTTGGAGCTATTTCAACACATAGTCCATACTTGCCAACATTGGGTTGTGAAAAATAGGGAGATTTTTTTCATCGGTGTATCGGCCCAAGGAACAAGGTTCCTTCGCCAGGTGTGCGTATAAATTGTCATAATTTCTTGCCTTGTATTTTAAACCTGATGAAGGAACCTTGTTCTGAAAATGTTGTTTCTTTGATATTCAATACATGATTCTGTTTACCATTGAGGACAATGAAAAAATGAGCAGTTTTAATTGTTGAAATGAGTACCAGAAGGCTAAATAATAAGGCGGTTACACTGCAATGCATTTAGAACGCAGTATTTATTGCACATCAAATTAAAAATAGATACACCTTCCCTCCTCAAAATCTCAAAAGTACTGAAAAAGAATGTGTACAGAAATACAATATTGTACACAATGTGCAAAAGAGTTGCCTTACAAACAACACTAACTGGACACTGAATTGTGTGCATCTTAGTGAGTGTGTGAATGTCCAAGCCTTAATCCTTGTTCCCTTTGTCACTCAAGGACTTGTTGTACTCGTAGGTGGCATGCTTGGCAGCGGCGAGAACCTTCTTCGAGGGATCATACTTGTAGCCAGGGGTGGTATGGTTGATCTTGCAGGACATGAGGGCACAAAGAGTAGAGTTATCCATGTTCATTCTATTTTCAGTCAGAATTTTTCTGACCATACTGAAGGACCTCTCTGAGCTAGCATTACTATGAGGGATGCAGAGCATAGCCTTCATCAGAGATGCCAGACCTGTGAACCTCTCATATTTCCCTAACAGACCCCAGAACCTGTCGACTCTCTCTTCCTGTGGAAGCTCCTTGCTATCTGCCACTTGGTAGTCCACCAACTCTTCCCTCAGCTTATCTGCATCTCCTGACAGGCCTAGTTGAGGAAACAGGACCACTAGCCTTTCCACTGAAAATTAAAAAAGTGGAATGATGCTTGACTTCATGACCTCTCTTCCTATCTTCACTTAACTATCAAAACCAAGCATAATCCTACCTGTGTCTGGAGTGATGTCGAGCCGATAGGTTGGGTCCAGCTCCTGAGGCCGTTGAGCATTTGGTTCTCAATGGGGAAGGACTTCAGCATCTTTCCAATAGATGCTTCATAGAAGGCTCTCACTGCCCTAAAAGTTGAAATAAGATGTGCAATACTGATGATTATTTTAGGGGACACCTACAGCTTTCATTAATAGTATATTACTATTAAAAATAATTTGAGTTCATAATATCAAATGAGAAGCAGTAGTGTACTCACTGAAAGAATCTCCTCTCCGTTGTGGGTGTAAGGTCTTCATTTCTGATGAATTCCTTTGTCGCTGTTCCGATGAAAAGGTCTTCATCAGCAAGCTGGTTTTCCTTTCCATACTGGATTTCCTTCAGTGGGATGTCCATGATTGCCCTTGCTGGAACAAGGTATCCGAGGAATCGCTTGACTAGCTTGCACATCTCTCTTTCTAGTTTGTGAATCATGACCTGGTCTGACTGTGGGGAAATAGAAGAAAAATCATGTAAATAAAAGGCATAGGAAATACATACTGTATATCATGTTTTCATTATTATATCATATCCATAAGCTACCCACCTGAAAGGATGTGTTGAAGTCTGCTAAGGGCTTTAGAGCCACACTCAGGAAAAAGAAGTACGCTTTCATCTCAGGGTCACGGAGATGTCCTGCCAGGGCACGGATTTTGGCGTTCCTCTCCACCTCATCATGGCTCTCAAAGTAGGCTTGTAGAGCTGCCCACTGGTTGAGCACTCGCTGAATGCAGGTGAGGAGGCTGAGCCACCTGGTGGAGCAGTACCTCAGGAGCTTGAGGGAGTCAGAGTCGGTGAAGTGCACAAATTCTTTATACAACTCACACCTCTTTGCGCTGAAGGAAAGAGATAGTAAAATATTAAATTGGTAAGGTTTGTAATATTCATAGCAAGGAACAAAATGGTATAAGGTCAGTGGTGGGAGAAGTATTGAAATCATTTACTTAAGTAAAAGTACCCAATACAATGTGTGGAAATAAATAATACTCAATATATTTACCTCTTGTCAAAGTGGTAGTATATACCGACTAAGAAGTCCTCCACTGGAAGAGGTATGGCCTTGACGCCACAACCCGTGGCAAGCTGCACCAGGTGGCATATGCAGCCCAAGTCTTGGACATGTGGTTGGCTGCTCCGAAGTCTGGTGATCACTGAATTGTGTCTGCCCTTCATTACGCTGGCATTGTCGGAGTTAAAGGCTATGAGCCCCTCCCAAGGAATGTTCCTTTCCCTAACAAAAACATTTCATGAAAGAATTGAAATATACATACATGATAAATGAAATGCATTAATATAGTGCTTTTCTACTCTGAAGAGTAATCCTACCGGTAATTAAAGCATGGTAATGTTATGCTTTCACACAAAGCTCACCTCAAAGTGGATGCTAGCTTCTCATACAGGTTCTCAGCATTCCCCATGTTGCAAACTGGCATGTCTAAGAACCTGGTGGCCACCTGCATTTTTGGAATTGGAATATTTTTTTAAGTGTCATCATGCACCACAAATAGGATGTCCAGCCCTTATGGGCTTACAAGACACAATAATCATGAACATAAACTAAAAATATAATCAAAATCAGACATTCAACTCAACAGACATTCCAGTACCTGCATCTCAGCCTCACAGTAGACCCTGGCCAGTATCACGAATATCTGGTCTTGCTTTATGTTGTTGGACTCATCACAAAGAAGAGCAAATGGTTTAGTCTGGCATGTCTTGGTGACTTGGTCATCCAGCTCCAAGGTGATGGCTCCTGCAAAGTTACAAAATGATTTTTCAATTCACTATTAATTGAGATGATATGGTTCAAATTGCCTCAATTTGGCATGTATATTCTCCATCCAGCAATATAGTAAGCCTACCCCACAAATAAGCGTAATTAAAAAGAAATAGTTACTATTATGGAGAGAGTAATGAGAAGGGAAAGAGCACAGCTTTATTTCGTTGGTTGCTCACCTTATTGCTTTTGTTTACATATAATATAACTTGCTGGTAGCTTATCACTAAGCCAGCTAGCCATGTTGCTGGTAGCTAGCCAGCCAGCAATAGAATATTAGCAAAACTACACCAGCATCTCAAGTCAAGGTAAAACGTTTTTCCTTTGCCTTGTTTCAAAAACCGCTTTGTGAAACATACATTAAAAGAAATAGCTAATCATGTTTCTTACCTTTGATAATCTGTGTTGTTTTTGTTCTCCCAGAGGAGTACTTCTTGGCGATGACTGAATCAGGAAACATGGCAGCAACACTTTTGCTGAACTCATCGCTGAATGCCATTGGCAAGTTGTTTTTTGCAATCAGCCTGGCCATTTTACATTCTGCCTTGGTCACTAGATCAGCCTCCGTCTGTCCTCTAATGAAGAATGAGTCCATCTTTGGCATTCCCCTCTGTCCTTCTATGGCTACTTTATGTTTAGCAGTGCTAGCATGCTTCATCAAATCATTTTTTCCGCCGTGCTCCACATTAAAATCAACATGACAAGCCTTACAAAACGCATGGTGGGTACTACACCGGCTCGCTCTAACCCAGGGGAAGGTCTCGGTCCACGCTGTGTTAAATCTGGACGCATATTTCTTTTTTTCTTTTTCAGTTTTTCGTTTCTTTGGCGGAGTGTCAGGTGTCAGTCTTTCTCTGACTCTATCCATCTCTGTCAACTACCAGCCAGTGACTTCTTCTTATTATTATTTTCCGGCAGTATCAACGCTACTTGGCGTATCACTGCCTCCAGCGAGTGACTGAGTCACGTCGCCGGCTTGCCTCATACGCGCATGCAGGCCAGGGTTGCCAGATACTGCGACAAATCCCCCACAATGTTACTTGTTTCCTTCACTGTAAAATCAGGAGATTAACGGGAGAAATTACTGACCGGGAGCATCACGGGAGATAGGGTTAAAAATCGGGAGTCTCCCGCGTGAATCGGGAGAGTTGGCAAGTATGATAGTCTTTGGTCCAGGCTGGTTTCTGTCTCTCTCTCTGAGCAGTTTGTCTTGTTATGGTCTCAGCTGGACTGGTGGTCTGTACTGTACCAGCTCTCTGTTCCTCCTCTTTGCTCTTTGGGCAGAGAGAAAGGCGTGCTGCATTCCACCTTTTCCCGTTGCTCAGGATGAAGGTGCTCAATCCTGTCTGTTGCTCCACAGACATGGGATCAGTGTACTGTCTCTCTCCTTTTCCAACATGAAAAGGCTTGCGTACCCGGACATTATCACCGACTGTGACCTTGGGAGGTTTCGCACCTCGTTTCATGTCCGTGTAGCGTTTGCTCTTTTCCTGCTGTAGGGCAACTCTGGCTGCAATGTGACCATATTTTTCTCTGTGTTCAGGGTTTAGCAGAACATTTAATTTTGTCCACATCGGTCGTCCTCTCAGAAGCTGGAAAGGGGATTCACCAGTTGTCGCATGAGCTGTTGCTCTGTAGCTGTGTAGCATTTCAGTGACTGCTGGTTTCCATGGGCGTTGGGCTGCTTGAGCTTCTGAATACAGTCCTTGAGCACTCTGTTAAAGCGCTCGACACCTCCGTTAGCTTGAGGATGGTAAACACTTGTTCTGATGTGTTTGATGCCCCTCTCTGTGAGAAACTCAGCAAAGGCAGAGGACGTAAACTGTGGGCCATTATCAGTTGTAATGGCACAGGGATTTCCCTCACGTGCAAAGATGGAAGACAGGAATGTTATGATTGTGTCTGTAGTTGCAGATGAAGTAAAGGCAACTTCCGGCCATTTACTGAAATAGTCAATGAGAGTAATGGCAAATCTGCAGTCATAAGTCCCACGTTCAAACGGGCCGACAATGTCCACAGCCACATGCTGAAAAGGGCCCCCTGGAAATTCAACAGGCTGCATTGGGGCAGGAGGAGTTTTGGCTGTTTTGTCACATGACTGACAGATCGTACAGGATGACAGAACTGTGTGAACTAGGTCGTCCATGTGTGGCCACCAGTAAAGGTCTCTGAGGCGTTGTTTCGTGCGGACCACGCCCTGGTGCCCTTCGTGTGCCAGTTGTACTATCCTCTGTCGAAGAGACTTACGCACTACCAGGCGAGTTCCACGGAAGATCAGTGGTGCCTCAACAGCAAGTTCATATCGCATTAGGAAGTACAGCTGCACATCACTTGGAAGAGACTTTTTCGTCTTAGGCCATCCTGACTGAATGACCTGTCTCAGCTTTGTAAGTTCAGGGCAGTCCTCACATTCAGCTTTGAAATCTGCAAGTGGCAGGGCTGACAGGAGAGGAGAAATCTCAGCAATCTCCGCGAATAACTCTTGCTCAGCTTCCGCAGCAATGTTGGAGTTGGCGAGGGGAACACGTGAAAGAAAGTCTGCCATAACATTCTGTGAACCTGGGCGGTACTGCACATCGTACTGAAAACACATCAGTCTCGCTGACCATCTGGCGATCCTCATGCCAGCTCTGTTCATGCCTTTGGTGTTGAGAAGGGTGGTAAGAGCTTGATGGTCGGTTCTAAGTGTGAATCTGTGCCCCCACACATATATACGCCAACGTTCCACAGCCCATACACAGGCTAGGGCCTCTTTTTCTGTTGTGGAGTACTTCCTCTCGGCAGCTGAAAGTGTACGGGAAGCAAAGGCAACAATGTGTTCAGCATTGTCTGAATGCAGCTGCGTCAGGACAGCTCCTAACCCGTAGTCTGAGGCATCTGTCGTAATGAAGGTCGGAAGCTTTGGGTTATAGATGGCAAGCGCTGGACTCTCAAGTTTTCAGCTTAGCGAAGCTTTCATCTGCTGCCGTGTCCCATTGAAGTTCAGCCTGAGCATTTGGTCTGAGCAGCTGTCGTAGTGGCTCAACCAGTGTTGCATAGTTCGAAAGAAACTTGCTGAACCAGGAAGTCAAGCCGAGGAAAGAGCGTAGTGCTGCCATGTCTTTTGGAGCAGGAGCTTCAGCGATGGCAGTCAGATGATCTGGGCTCGGGCGCAGACCCTCCTTTGAAATGACATGTCCAAGGAATGGAATGCAGGTCTGACCAAACGAGCTTTTGTTGAAGTTGATCTGAAGGCCAGTATCTCTCAGTCGCTGCAGAACAGCTTGTAGATGTTGATCATGCATCTCTTTTGAGTCACCATAAATTATGATGTCATCCAAGTAGTTCTGAACTCCTGGCAAATCCTTCAGGATGGTCTGCATCATTTTCTGAAATGCAGACGGTGCTGAAGCCAGGCCAAAAGATACTCGTGTAAATCTGAAGACACCATCATGTGTTATGAATGCCGTGAGATTTCGGCTGTCAGGGTGCAAAGGCAGTTCCTGGTAAGCAGAACTCAGGTCGATTTGGCTGTAGTGTGTAGCACCTGCCAGTTCTGTAAATATGTCCTCCATATGAGGGAGAGGATAACAGTCCATGATGACACTCTTATTGGGCTCACACAGGTCAACACACAGTCGCAGCCCTCCCCCACGTTTCCGTGCCACGACCAGGGGACTCACCCACTCAGACGCATCCACACGTTCTATGAAGCCAGCTTGAAGTAGGCGGTTGAGCTCTGCTGACACCTCCTTACGTATTCTCAGTGGTAGGCGTCTCAACTTTTGACGTACTGGATGCACTGTGTTGTTAACTTGTACTTTATGAATGAACCCTTTGACACATCCAAGCTGATGCGGTGGAGCTAACTCAACCATCTGCACTGTGGATTTTTGGATGTCATTAGCAGGTAAGTTTGAATCAGTTTCCTTGCTGTAGTTCACCTTGCCTCCAACAATGTTGACATTGAGCGCTTTAATCAGGTCCAGGCCCAGCAGAGGTGATCCAGCTTTAACAATGTGGAAGGAGGCTGGGACCCTGCTGCCTTGCTCTGCTATGGCTGCTTTTGCTGGCAGGCAACCAATAACAGGTACCTCACGTCTAGCATAAGTGACCAGTTTGACTTGAGGTTCTGTCAGTGAGCAATCTGCAAAACATTGTCTGTACATTGTCTCTGGCAGAATAGACACAGATGCTCCCGTATCAACAATCAACTCCAGGACATGAGAATTTCCCTCTGGTGCTTCAACATTGACATTGCAGGTGATTTTATCATAAGTTGCTGCAGTAAGTTTAACGTTATCCATCCACAGTACAGCTAGCTCAGGGACTACAACTTCTCTTACTTCACTTACAGTAGATTTACATATTTTGGCGAAATGCCCCTTTTTGCCACATTTATTGCAGTTTACTGAAGCAGCTGGACAGTTTTTATCATTAGCCAAGAGCTTGTTGGAGTCACATCTGAAGCACTTACGTTGCTGTTGGTTTGTGTTCCTCTTTTTATCACGGTCTGGAGCTGGGGCTTTGGCATGGCGAGCTCCTCTTTGCCCTCGGAAATGCTCCTTGGCTGCACCGACAGCTTGCACTAGCGCGGTCGGGACCGTTTTAGTTGAAGAAAGCAGTGTGGCGTTTTTAACCGCTGCCTCCACCTGGCATGCGATTGTGTGAGCTTTCTCCAGAGTGAGGTCGTCCTCTAGCAGTAATTTGTCTCTCACAGCAGCGAGGTAAACATTTGAAATCAGCTGATCACGGATCATCTTGTTTTCCATCTGTCCAAAACTACACGATGAAGCTAATGCTCTCAAAGCTGCCACATACTGTGATGCCGTCTCATCCGCTCGTTGAGTGCGTTGTCTGAATGTGTGTCTGCAGGCCACAACATTAACTTTCGGTACAAAGTGTTTCTCGAGGGTGGACATGGCGTCCTCATATGTCGTACCTTGGTCTGGCAAAGTGTAGAAAAGTAGTTGTCCTTCCGGACCCAGGCAATGAAGTAACACTGCACGTTGCCTTGCATCCGGCCATGCGTCTCCTCTTGCATGAATGACGAGCATGTAGTTGTCGAAAATCTTCCGCCACGTCTCGAACAGTATTTGCGGCTCACCCACATGAGGAAGGAAGGGCGGTGGACTCGGTACAGAAGCGCTCATCCTCGTCGCCAATTTGTGGTGTAGGTGAGTAAAGTAGAGGAGCCAGACGAACAGTTTAGTTACTTTACTGAACTCTTAGTAGCAGGGTACATGTACATCTCGTAGCATCTCTTTTCTGAACACTCCGTACTTCTCTATCCAGTCTTAATCCACTATCACCATCTTACAGCGCCACTCACTGGCCATACAGTGTAGTGTCTCAATATTACCGTTCTTATCTGTGTCTGCAAACACAACAGGATCGATATTTTGATGGGAAGATCGATTCTAAAAAACACACGTCTAGATCGGAAGTATCGATTTTTCTGGATTGATACGCACATCCCTACTATCTGTGGGAGTTGTTGATCCTGAAAGTTAAAAAGAAAAGTGATTTGTACTCGTGCTACCATGCAGCAATAAAACCAGTTCCTACCACACTATTCATCCACACTACACACACCACAGTAACCCCATGGTAACTTCTAACTTCTACCATGTGAAGAACAGGATGTTTGGTCACACCTATTATCTCAGTATCAAACCCGACATTTTCGTACTGTCAGGTCATGTGACCCTACATCTCCTTAGGGTTAGGGTTACGACCTTACAGTTGTTTACAGTGGTGCTTTTCATTCATATTCAACTGCTACTCACAAGGTCCTTCTTCTCAATCGTCTCGTAGTCTGTATCTTTGTCTGTACTCTTGAGGTCTCCTTCCATGCTTTCGTAACTCATCACAGATGTCTTTTTGAGCAATAGGAGCTCATATCTTCAAGTCCCCTACTACCGCACCAGAGCACTGCACTCCCAGAGTGCATTCATGGTTCCTAGAGTCTCAGAGAGTAGAAAAGGAGGCATACTCTCCCCTCTCTCTCCTTGTTCAAGAGCAGACTCAAGACCTTCCTTTTTGATAAAGCTTATAGTTAGGCAAGGTTAAGCCTTGAACAATCCCATAGTTATGTTGCCATAGGCCTAGACTGCTGGGGGGATTTCCCATGATGCACCAAACCCCTCTCCCTTCCTGTCCCTCTCAATCTCTATTCATATTCATCCCCATTTATCAATGCCTGTTACTAACTGAGCCTTTCCCTCTTCTGTAGTGCTGTTCTTCCTCTTCTCTCTCCTGTGTCCTCCTGTCACTGTCTACAGGTGTTTCTGCCTCCAGCGCTGCAGAGTCTGGATCTAAGGCTGTCTTCAACTGACCCGTGATCAATCATCATTACTCGTCTCATCATCATTGTTATTTATTACTGTTACTATTATTACCACTGTAAGTACTGTAATTACTTTTTCTGTTATGTTTATTAATTTGATTACTGTCCTATTACTGTTATCAGTAGGTGATTTGTTAATTTTTAACAGGGGGGATGGCCCAATGGGAGCACCTCCCTGACACACCTATGTACACCTCCCAAAGGACAATGTTGCAGGACGCTTTAACCATAACTGACATTTCTAAGTCTACAATTTCATTTTATCCAGGTATCTTCCTTCTCTCCCTACTACAATCTTTTAAAAACTGTATTAAAGTCATGAGTAAATACACCTTTAAATTGTATGCAGTGGACTGAGTTTATTCAGGCAGGGTTTTCTCATGTTTCTCCCAATACACTACAAGCAGGGTAATTTTAAGTTACATGACCCCTTGGAATTTTTTACCATCTAAATTCCTAGAAGGACACACAGTGAACATTGTGCAAAATAGTAGAGCCCGACTGATTTATTGGTAGGCCGATTTTTCGGCTGATATTAGCCTATCGCAGATATATCGGTATCGGTGTAATATTGTCCGATATGCACCAATATGAAAACCTTATATTTAAAAACTGTAATGGAGAAAAACATGTTTGGGGTAATTTAAAATTTGTGTAATGATATAGTTTGTCTAGCAGAGTGCGCTTCAACGGGGATAAAACAGCTGGTGTCAGGAAATGTAACAGCTACCTCACTAAAAAATGACAATTACCAACATAACATAAACCACCATGTTCTGAACAGGCACACTAAAAACACTTATAAAAAGTAACTTTTAGTTTTAGAACATAAATGGCAAAGTTACTATTGATATTAAACTGTCAGAAAAAACTAATCTCTGAAAAAACTTGAACATTACTGAAGGGTCGAAGGACAGAGGGTGTCGTCTCTGTACAGATTGTAAAGCCCTCTGAGGCAAACTGTGATTTGTGAATTTGGGCTATACAAATAAAATTTGATTTGATTTGATTTGATTTGAAAATAAACATGAAATATTTGCACCCCTGATATAACCAGCAAAGGGAATGGAGTCTATGAATAAAGAACAAGTCTGTGAAAATCATTTGAGAGAACCCCAGTGGGAGCGTTTCAGAAGCTGAGCCTTTTGTCTGCCCAAATTTGTTGACTTGCTCAGATTTTGTTGATCCAGTCATTTTTCATTTTTATACAATCAGGAGTCTGCACAGGGTGTTTTATTTTGAAAATTGACCAGATGCTCTATGCCATTCCTGTGTCTCTGCCATTCCTGCCGGCGTGATCTGCTCTTTGCAGCTTGTTGCGGCTTCCGTCAAAATAGTCAAAATGCAAAGCAGCCGTGCACGGCTCGACTCCACTGTGCGCCGGAGCTGATCCGGAGCTGATCGCGGCCACTTGTGATTTGTAACACACTATCTGCTACTAGGGGATGGAGAGTAATGGCAGGTTAACAAGGGGGATGCTTTTTGGTAATTTTGCTAACAAGGGGGACAGCAACCCCCCTCATATCGCCTATTGACTGTTATCACTACTGTATTAGTATGATCAGTTCTGTTGTTTGTTTCTGTGTGTTCTCTCTCTCCTTCTCTTTCTCTCAAGTGAACCAGTCGAGGCAGGTAACCCTAGACCTGCTCTCTATGGAAAGTGCCCTGAGATAACTTGTGTTATGATATGGCCTTACACAAATAAAATTGAACTGAATTGAACTGAAATCACAAAATTATTTTTGGATCGATGTATTTGATATTAAGAATTGTTTTTCAACATATGAACAAACTTGAATTTAAGGGACTGGTACAGAAAACTGTACTGTTTATTCTGGTACTCACCTCTGTGTCCACAATGTTGCTGGCCATCTGGTCCCACAGCTTCCACACCTCAATCACTCAATCTTCCTGCTCTCCAAACAGGAAAACAAAACTATCTTATGGACTTACTTGATATTATGGATTTATTTCCTACAAATAACTCAACTTCACCATGTCAAGGAGTCATATACTCCAATATGTGTGTATGGTAGCCTACATCTAAAGTGCATAACCATTAACACTTTTAAAACAGAAGAGAATGGGCTATAATACATGTACTATTACATCTAGGTTCTTCTATTGCTCCAGTACAATATCTTAATCACCTTTGCAATGTTCTGGGCTTTCCTGTCTCCAGACTTCGATTCATGGGAAGGAAGTTCAACTGTGAAGATTTCATTGCCAGATTCTGTTCTGCAGCAGTTGGAAATCTTAATTCTACTGATGGTGAGGACCCAAATTCCCACTGCTATTACTATTGCTACTTGACATTTAAAAAAATATTGGCACTACATCCTTATACAATTATGAGTAATTCAGCAGTTGTTGCAATGCCATTATTGCAATATGTGCATATGTGCTTATTTTGTGCATTATTTCGATCTACTCATAACTGATATCAACCCTATAAATTATAAGGCAATAATAGTTACTTTGCGGTTACATTAAAGTTAATGTGTGCATTAGTTTTTGGTATCAGTTAGAATAACTTCTTCATAAGCAGGGGCGTAGCAAGCTTTTCAAAAGTGTGGGGGATGGATGTGGTCTTTCCAGTTCAGAGAACTTGTTCCAGATGCCTTAACATTTGCATTCCCTCCTGCTCAAATCTTTCTCCAAGCTGCATGTCAATAACATCCATAACTTTGTAGAATTCAGTCCTGTAATAGTCAGAAGGGGACGCATATACATGTGCAGGAGCACTACCTGTGAAGCACTGAGGTGGGATACGGACAGGAGGAGAGGCAATAGGAGTGAGATGGAGTGTCTCACACATCCTTGTTGCCTCTCATTGACCCATTCACACACGTATGAATATATCTGGGAAACAGACAGGTACCAAAAACAACGTCTTTAACGTTGTCTGATGATTATAAACATTAACTACTCCTTATATGTTCAGTAAACAGGTAGGCACCAAACCCACATATGTGTTTTTCTAATGTTTTTATGAGTGTTTACAGCCATAGACATATATACATATGTTCTTCAATGTGTCTCCTTGTACATACAGCTGTATAGATATAAGTATGTATATATGTTCTTCAGTGACCTGCTCTATGTAAAAGCCAGACAGCCAATTGCAGTGTCTTATTTTTTTATTTTTGATTTGCAGGCTTTTTAAAAAAAAAAATTGTCTCCATGATTGTCATTTTTAGTAGTTAAAATCACTGGATATAAAAACGATTCATCAAAATAAGTTAAATGTAAAATGTAATGTAAACATCAGTGCTTCTTATTCCCACAGACATCACATTTACATGTCAGGATCTGGTTATTATAGACACAGATTCAATATCATCACAGTAACAGAGTTACATACATTGGCAGCTGTAAACAAATTGGCATTGGCAGCTGTAAACTAATAAAAACATTAGAAAAATGCATACGTGGGTCTGGTGCCTACCTGTTTACTAAACATATCAGGAGTAGGCTATGTAACGTTTATAATCATCAGAGAACGTTACAGACGGTGTTTTTTGTGCCTGTCTGTTTCCCAGGTATATTCGTACGTGTGTGAATGGGTCAATGAGAGGCATGAACTTATAGCGCTTTGTAGAAGGAGCTTTATAAAGTTCACTCCACTGACTTCGACATACGATTCAGCGCTCAGTGAAGCGTCTATGTATATGTATATCTATGGCTAGTTCCCGCCTCCTCAGCATGAGCTGAACGATAAATCTAACACAGCAGAGGCGGGACTTAAGGCAGAACAGCCAATCATCAGCCGGTCACACTGAAAGCCGTTGTCATGTTTGAAGCAACAAAAAAAGAAAAAGTGTGGCTGTTGAATCCTCTGACAGGGAAAAGTGTGGGTGTTAAAACACCCCCTGCCCCACTCTATCGCTGTACGTTACTGCTTATCAGTACGAGATCGGTATTCAGAGTATGTTCTTATGCACTTTTAGCATAACAGTATGAATGAAATCTGTAAAGTATTCACTTTTGTTGTCACAAAAGTCTTGAATAATGCAGTTGAGGGGACAAATGTCACTGTTTGGAGGTGCACAGAGCTGTAACTGTGGTTTCCATGCAAAGAAGGTATCAGAAGTCTCTCATACAATTATGACGTGCTGGTGTTGAATTCTGTAATATTACAATTTTTTTTCTTGTCTGTGAACCTGTAGCCTTCCAGTTCGCTCCCTGAGACGCTACAGCCAGGACCCTCGCCTGCAGGTTCACCACCACCACCACCAAAGGATGTCTCCTTAGCTGGTGGTGAACCTAGAAGGCCCATTTTGACTTTGGCATCAGTAAGTAATGAGGATTTACTTTTGCTGATATTTATATTAATATTATTAATATACTCAACTATATAAAATGTACAAAGCCCCAGTTAATGTCATTTTTTTCCTTTTGTCAGTTTACAAAGCCGCGGTTTGGTGGCTCTCATGGTGCCGTGTTAAAACCAAATTTAAGTTTGGCTAGGAAGCATTCATCTAAGGTAATGTAAAGAGAATGATACATAGATTGACTTTGATTTAAAAATATATATATACACTGTTATTGTTTTCATGTAGCAGTAACTATAGTGGGACTTTCATGCATTCATTTCATGTTGAAATGGTCTGGTTTTATTGACTGCTATAGAATCAGAATTCCTTTATTGCTTTATTTATCCCGCAAATGATAGATTCATTCATTTATTCATTCATTATCATCTATGGTTATCCTATATTGTGAACTGTGCCTTTATTCCCCCAGACCTCTGATGTATCCAGCCCCATCACAAGCCCCACCAAAAGAAAGGTGGCACCACCTTGCCGCAGTCCCAAGAAGTTTCTGCAGACCGTTTCTCCTCTGTCTCTTCCTCCCTCTCCTGTTCCTGTATCAAGCCCAGCTTCTTCCATTCTGCCCTCCACTGCTACAGTTGTAAGAAGATATCATACTACACTTGAAACAGGAACTGCTCTTGAGTAGATTGTTATCATATCTATTTACCTTATTTTATTTTATTTTATTTTTCATAAAATAGGAAGTGTCATCTGCCACCTCCTCCTGTATCTCCTCTGGAACTCCCTCTGCTCCTCTCACCTCACCATTGCCTGAAAATGTGGAGATTCCACCTGTTTCAGACGCTGCTTGGCTGCCCACAAAGCTGCTGAAGACCATACCACCTCAAGATCAGAAGTGGATTTCAGCGGCCCTGTGGAAAAAACAGCGTCTGCGCACAGACCGGAAGCTGTGGTATGATCCACCAGAGCCATCTCTCATATACCATCAGGTCCCCACTCTGGAGCGCTTTTTCCACCACCGGCTTCTCTTGTGGATGCCATACCACCTGTGGAAGGTCAGGCTGTCCTGTCCTGCTTATGGCACACAGCTCACAAGCTATGGAGCTCACAAGAGAGCCCGCCACATTCTGGATGTGGACAGGTATCACCTGATGATCACAGAGACTCTCAGCTGGTTGCAAAACAACATATCTTTCCTCCAGCAAGACAATCTTGGACCAGCTGGACTTGGAGATGTTGCCTTGCTGCATCAGGCCAAGCGGGAGCAGCTGAGACAGGAAGGTGTCCCTGGCATCACTGACAGTCTGGTCCATCAGCACATCACCAAAGACGAGCTGGCACTGCACTGCCGGAGGCAGACAAGAGGACAGCGGCAGACAGTAGTCATGATCGAGCAGCTCCTTAATGAACTGATGGGGGCAAAGGGCAGGGATTTTCTTGGTGTTTCTCTTCTGGACCAGGAAAGGATGCAGCACATCTGGCGAGTCCAACAGAGGCATGTTAAGTGCATACAGGACGAACCAGGTGTGCTTCTTTACACCCAGACAGGCACCACCACCAAGGCAGGCATTGTGCTGCCAAACTACAGGTGTGCCAGAGGGTCCACATCATTGGAGTCCTTTCACCTGCATGTAAACAGGTTCATTCCAGGTCAGTATGAATCATTATTCATCAGTAAGATTCTTTAACATCGCAATTCTGTTGTTTGTCATGGTTTAAGTTCAGGAAGTAGTGGAGCTATGCATAAAGCCTATTAATAATTTACAGATGACCAAACACAACAAATAAACGTATCATTGTGTTTACCTTTCTACTATCTTAAGGAACGAGTGTCAACAGCTTCAATATCCAGCTGTACCTCCTGGAAGGACTGAACAGGTGGAACCAGGACCGAGAAGCTGCATCCCTAGCAGTCAAGCCTGCCCCCCTGCTGAGTTATTCTGGAGACCTTGTTCACTGTGTTAACACCCTCAGTGTCAAGGTCTTTGGAAGGCACCTTGTCCCGTCTTTTCAGCCACCTGCTGTTTACACTGGTAAGTTTAAGCTTTTCATCCTGATGAAGCTACTTGCCATATTCACTATACAGTATATTCTTTTTAATGCATTATCCGAAAGTTAATTTTCCACCCTCTATTGTTCTCTCAACTGTCCCAGGTGAGCTTCTCGGCATAGATTACTTGTACAGCCAGATGGGAAAGGCCTTGCAGGATGTACATCCTGACTCAGAGGAAACTGAGGCACTGCTTGAAGATGTAGGCACTGAGGAGGAGCTGGAAGGTGAGGGTTTTGAAGAAAGTGGGTTACACCCCACTGTAGAGCTGCTGGACGTGCCTGATCCAGCCCCTGTCACCACCAGCTCAGCTCACACTCCAACTCCCACCTAGGGGTGGGCGATATGACGATATTAGATTGTGAAGGATTAGAATGTGAAGACGATCTGCCAAAGTGCAGAGATCGTAGGGATCGTCTAGGGCACATTCTATAAATTGTAGTTCTATGCTGATGCACCGACGCACCAAACGTATAACGTCGTCAACCTGACCGACCAATCATAGCAAATTACGGGCAGTGACGCGCTTTCTTACCCGTGTCCTTGTTTATGTGTGTAGCGGTAGCCACATGGAGAGTCATGTCTGAAAGCCAGACGGAGGAGTTGGTCGCTTTTTAAAAAACAAAACAAAACAGCGTTTCACCATCTCTCATCTCTGCCGCCTCTCTCGGGTGCGGACACACGGACACACACTAACGGACACACACAGGTCGAAGAATAGAAGTTTTGGGCTATTTTTATGGGGGTAAAATGTCGCCATCTTTTGGTGAATTTAATTCATAACAGTATAAGATTAGATAAAATAAGATAAATTAAGATAATCCTTCATTTGACCCACAATGGAGAAATTCAAAGTGTTGCAGCAGCAAAGAGCAGTGTAGGAATATAGAACCTAAGTACTAAATGTAAAAATAAGTATCTAAAAATATTTAAATATAGAAATATCATCGAACCAAATCATAATGATTATAATTAGTTGTAGTCGTATTTGCATTAATTGCATTTTAATCTTTGTGAGGAGGCTAGTCCCATTACAGTTGCCTTTGCTGAGCAAGAACTGAAGCTCATCAATGGCGCAAGAAAGCTTGAGTGGCCTGGCTATCATAAGCATCAACTCAGAAGTGGCACAGCAGCTGTCATATGATGACCTCATTAATGACTTTGCATCCAGAAAATGCATACGTGTGCATCTGTAAAAGGCTTGTTCCATTGTTGAAAGAGTCATTTTGTAATGGGGAGGGGGGGCCTCAAAATAAAATTCTGCTAAGGGCCCCAATTTGGCCAGGGGCAGCCCTGAGGAGCATTCACAAAGCAACACACAGGTCTGTTACAAAGTGAAGACTCTATGTCTGAGAAGAAATGCATGGTATTTATCTGTCTCTGTGGGTGTGTTCTCACCCTGCCCTTCTGTACTTAAAGTAATCACTCACACAGAAGGAAGTGATAATATTGAGTATACATTCAGTACCTTGAGTGATAGGTGGGGAGGGGAGGGGCCTAGTGAACCTGAGTGAGCGGTGTGAGAGAGGTGGAGAGGAGTGCTGCGCATAAGGACTGAGAGAGATGCTGCGCTCACACAAACTCTGTGAAGAAATACGAGTGATTTGCTGAACTCATAGAAGAGAAACTACAACAAAAATATCGATCTCATCACGCTAGTATCTATCCGATACCAATACTCACCTTGGTATCGATACTATCGATATTTGGAACGATCCTCCCACCCCTAGTGCGCACAGTATTGCCTGGCGTTCATCGGGAGAGGGCTTTTTCTGGCGTGCTCCAGTTGTTTGCACCGAGCAGGGTATTTGTATGGTAGGTATGACTCCTGTTTTAGCTGTACAATCCGTCTGCCTGAGTGTCCCACCATAAGCTGTATTATAATTTTGATTCTTTCTTTTCCAGGACAGGAGCGGGTGTAGTGTGCGGCAGACTTCCCCCGGTGGTGGTTCCCCTCTCACTCCCCTGAATTTGGTGTGGCACGTGGTGGTTTGTAGTAGTTTTCTTTGGTTTGAGTTGTGTCCCCTCTGTTGTATTTGGAAGTCTGTCTCTCGTCCTCTTTAAATCTATTAGTGTAACGAATCTCTGTGATCTTCTATAGTAAGAGTGGCTATTGTATTTCCTGGGGTGCAATTCCCCAGGTGGCATTGTCTGGCAATTCTCGACTCTCCCCTCCATTTTTGGCCACGCTTATTTTTGACCTTTAAAGGAAATAGTTCACTCTAAAACAAAATTCAGTCATTATCGACTCACCCTCATGCTGATGATAAGTCTGATGTAGTTTCTTATTCCTCAAAGTTCAGCTGGAGACCCACGGAGGTACTATGCCGTTATATTTGAGTCAAAAGCAGTGAATTATTTCGTGTCACGCTCGCAGATTTCACCTGCCGCGCGCACTTGTTTGATCGTCGCGAACATATTCAGCAACAGAGTGAAGCAGAGGCAGGTGCGAGCGAGTAAAAAACAACAGCGACACACACAGCAACACTGTGCAGCTGCTTTGCGCGTGCTGGCTCGTTCCCGTTTTCGCTCTCTCTCTCCCCTGTGCTCGCTCGCGGTGGAGCTCTGCTCGCTCAAAGCAAGACTTTTGACACTTTGGTGGCGGAGACCAAGGCTGACCCCGGCCCTCCTATGATTGGTCATTTTCTGGCCTTAAAACGGAGAGAAGACGAAGAGTAATAATAAGAAGAAGAAGATGACGATGACGAAGAGAAGACGAAGAACATTGAACAGTAACAATCCAGAAAAACTAATAGGATAAAGGGTTCAAATTGTGCGTGTCCAGTTATATAAACAACTATGAAGGTAAGTTAACACTTCACCAAACCGACTCTGATACATGCTAGCCCTTAACTAGCCAAAGTTAGCTCAGTAACAAAGCAACGTTTATTTACTATGTATAGCTAATGTTAGCATAGTGGTAGGTTAGCGTCATTAACTGTTTTTTTTTTTTGTTTGTTTGTGCAATGTATTATCCTAACCCTAATGTTAATCTCAGTTTTAAACAAGGAGGCAGGAGAGGTCACAGTTAGGGCTGAGTGCTACAGGTCCATGAGGAAAAGCCAGAAGCCTCACTGTCTGAGTGTAAGGGTAAGTCATCCTGCAGGTTCAGTTCAAGCTAAGAAACAGGTTTCTGTTTGTCAAATCAAGTTTCTGTGAGTCATGTCATTGCTGCGAATAGCGTATAAAGACTATCATTGAACTATGTCATATGGTACCCGAGGTGTCATATTCAGAAAGAATGTAAAATTAATGGCTCTCACAGAAACAAGATTGTGCTCTGAGTTCTTATAATTTCCTATAACTTCAATTAAAGATTTATCTTGTATTTTTCTTTGAAATAAGTAAAGTGAGATTACACATATCTATTTTATATGGTAAACTACAAATAAATTGTGTTTTTATGACACTTTTTCCTGTTTCACTTTTAACAATTTTTAAGTTTACTAACAGAAGTTCACTAATTTAATGTTGTCTTTCTATTATTACACTTGCAGCCAGTACATTTTGTTCTCTAACTAACATTTGCTATTGTAAACAGATTGTGCTAAGGGAATCAAAACCAGTCGAGTTGCAGAGATGCCAGTGCACCTGTGTGGCAGGTACAGCCTTGTGCAGCCACGTGGCAGCTCTGCTGTACCAGACGGCCCACTACTCCCAGCTGAGGCTTACATCTGTTCCCCCAGTGTTCAGCTGTACAGAGACTGAACAGAAGTGGCACAAACCAAGGACCATAGTAACCAACCTATTAATGACTTTTATCTTATGTATGGATATCGGTTCAATGTTTATTGAAATGTGTTTTTGTTTGGATGCAGGGCATTAAACCTGGTCCAGTTAATGACATGGTCATCCTGTCAGCCAGACCAAGGGAGAGGAAGCTTGTAGAAGGAATCAAATCAAATCAAATCAAATCAAATGTTATTTGTATAGCCCAAATTCACAAATCACAGTTTGCCTCAGAGGGCTTTACAATCTGTACAGAGACGACACCTTCTGTCCTTTGACCCTTGATTCGAGTGAGAAAAAATACCCTTTTAACAGGGAAAAAAAATGCGGAAGAAACCTCAGGAAGAGCCACAGAGGAGGGATCCCTCTCCCAAGACGGACAGACGTGCAATAGATGTCGCATGTACAGAGCAGATCAACGAGATCACAATGTATACAATTATAATAGATGGTTGACAGGAATGAGAAAAGAGGTATTACAGCAATAATAATGAAATGCACATGGATATGTGACTACTAGTAATAACAGTAGTAGTGTTTAACGGTAAGGATAGTATGTAGTAATGCATTACAATAATAGTAGTGAAACGTATGTAACAGAGATATGACTAATATTAGCAACAGTAGTGGTGGATGTCAGGCAGGGCCATGGCAGTAGGCGCATCCACGATTTACGACCCGGGCGCGGCCAGGATCCATGACAGCCTGTAGGACTAGAAAGCACAAGGACTCCGGGGAAGAAGTGAAGTCAGTGACATGCAGAGATGGGGCATGTATACAGGCATAATGTATACAGATGGAGAGGAGAGGAGAAGAGAGAAGCTCAGTGTGTCATTTGTCCCCCGGACTGGGCCTATAGCAGCATAACTAAGAGCTGGTCCAAGACAGGCCTGGGCCAGCCCTAACTATAACCTATATCAAAAAGGAAGGTCTTAAGTCTACTCTTAAAGGTAGAGAGGGTGTCCGCCTCCCGGACCAAAACAGGAAGATGGTTCCACAGAAGAGGAGCTTGATAACTGAAGGCTCTGGCTCCCATTCTGCTTTTGGAGACTTTAGGAACTACAAGTAATCCTGCCTTCTGGGAGCGTAATGCTCTAGTTGGGTAATAGGGTAGTATGAGCTCCTGGAGATATGATGGTGCCTGACTATTAACAGCTTTGTAGGTGAGGAGAAGGATTTTAAACTTTATTCTTGATTTTACAGGGAGCCAGTGCAGAGAGGCCAATACAGGAGTAATATGATCTCTTTACTTAGTTCCTGTCAGTACACGTGCTGCAGCATTCTGGACCAGCTGGAGACTCTTTAGAGACTTGTTAGGGCAGCCTGATAATAGAGAATTACAATAGTCCAGCCTGGAAGTAACAAATGCATGGACTAGCTTTTCTGTGTCTTTTTGGGACAGGATGGGCCTGATTTTTGCAATGTTACGTAGATGAAAAAATGGAGACCTTGAAATTTGTTTTATGTGGGAGTTGAAGGACATATCTTGATCAAAGGTAACTCCCAGATTCCTGACGGTGGTGCTGGAGGCCAAGTTCATGCCATCCAAACTAGCTATATGATTAGACCTTATCTCTAAGGTGTTTAGGACCAAGTACTATAACTTCGGTTTTATCTGAATTTAACAGCAGAAAGATCAGGTATTTGTTACTATTGATACTACACACACACACACACACACACACACAGAAAACATCCACTTACATGCACACATTTACACACACAGAGAAGCACTTACCTTGCTTAAATGCACACGTAGCTACAAATAATATGTATGTACCACCACCCCCACCTTTGCACACATTTACTTACTTCCATGGACATGGACACACACACACACACACACACACACCCTCCTTCATGCAAGCAACTCACAAGCACACACACACTGTCACATGCACAAAGTAGTTTAGTTACATATGCCTACACACATACTTTTGCACATGTATTTCTTATTTATGACATGACTTGTTTGTGTTGTTTTTTTTCACAGAAGCAACTTGTATAAAGGCGTCAACTGCACTCTGCCAGACATCTCCACCGCTGAAAGTTAAGGACGTGTATCATGGACTCACTGCTGATGAAGCTCCCATGATAATAACGATGTCTCCAGTGATGTATCTCTGGTTGAATCCAAGTTTGGTCAGGTGCAAGAGGGAAGTGTGCTGTCCTACCAGCTACCAACAAGGACAGTCCCCAGGACCCGTCCACATACAGTTGCCCCTTCTCCCCCACAGCTGCCACTCTCTGATTACAGGCTGGGACCCTCTACCTGTGCATTTGTCTGCTCGGAACATCAACACCATCATATGGCATCCCTTGAAACATCTTTGGTGACAGCACGCAAAATCTAGAACAGCACACGAGAGCAGAGTTCCTGTGCTGAGTGGCACCAAATTCAGAGAGGTCTGTCACACATTGGGGAAACCTCTGCTGAAAACCTCGCCAAAAGGCTTCTGAGACCATCCAGTCAGACTGCTGACATGCAGCGGGGGCTTGACCCATATTTTGTGAGGAGACTGGCCACAGTGTAGAGTTGGTTGAAAAAGCCGAAGGGGAATTTCAGAGTCAAAGAATTTGTGCTCCTTGACCCGGCGAATGAGGCACTCCACATGCACCCTGAGACGTGCTATGGCCTGGGTCTCCCTAACTTCACCTGCAGACGTTTGAGACCTGTAGATCTTGCAGGGTACAATGTCATCAATAAGAAAGCCTCTGTCTACCATGACAGCCATCCCAGGTTTTAGGAGGGTGAGGAGACCAGATTCTCGTGTGATCTGCTTGTCGCTGATAGACCCGGCGTACAGTGCTGTGATAAATGTCACTGCCCCATGTGGTGCAATTCCAATGAGCCCTTTCAGAGTGCAGTGGGATTTGTAGGATGAAAACACCTCACTCTGGAAAAGAGGGGAAGACGGGCACTGGCATCTCAGCTCAGTGCAGTCAAGGATGACCATAGTGTCAGGGTAGTCCTTGAAGTCTGCAGGCAGAGATTCGCGAATCTGCTCCTCAGGCATCCAGATCCTTATCGAGCCGAGTAATGTATACAGGAAGTTGCTCCATGATGTTATGATTCGGCTGACTGTGGACTGATGGACACTGTACCGGTCAGCTGCTTGGATCCAAGGGCCAGGTAGTTTAGGAACAGTAACAACTCATCAATGGGCTGCAGGGAATGAGTTGCGACATTTGAATCAGTGAGAGTTCCTCTCTGTGCTTGTCGAACACTGACCATAGATGGCAGAGAGGGCTCAATCAAGGCCCAAAACCACATGAAGAGGTCATATTATGCAAACCTTAAAACAAAATGAAAACAGATAACAATAATAACTGTTCATAATTAACTACACACTGTAAAAAAAAAAACTGTAAAAAAAACAGTCAATGACTGGCAGCTACGGCTGCCAAACAAAAAACGTAATATTAAAGTAAAATATCCTAATTCAAATAAAGTCCAGAAACATTACTTTTACAGAAATGTTCATTAAATGCTCTGCAGAAAAATACCGTTATTTTACAGATTTTTCCTAAATTATTACAATCAAACACTTTTAATAAAGTGACAATGCTAAGAGTTCTGCAGAAAAATACTGTTATTTTACAGATTTTTCCTAAATTATTACGATCAAGCACTTTTAATAAAGTGACAATGCTAAGAGTTCTGCAGAAAAATACCGTTATTTTATAGATTTTTCCTAAATTATTACAATCAAACACCTTTAATAAAGTGACAATGTTAAAAGTTCTGCAGAAAAATACCGTTATTTTATAGATTTTTCCTAAATTATTACGATCAAACACTTTTAATAAAGTGACAATGCTAAGAGTTCTGCAGAAAAATACCGTTATTTTATAGATTTTTCCTAAATTATTACAATCAAACACCTTTAATAAAGTGACAATGTTAAAAGTTCTGCAGAAAAATACCATTATTCTACTGATTTTTCCTAAATTATGATCAAACACCTTTAATAATCCTTAAAAGCCACCTTAGAAAAACAGTCAAATGACTGGCAGCTACGACTGCCAAACAAAAACCCTAAATATTTTCACTGTGTCAATTAAAGTAGGGTGGGGAACTTAATTACAATGAAATACACACCACTGTTGATTCTAAAACCCTTTATTTAATGTATTGAGTTGTTAATTTACAATATCAACCAATTATTCACCAACAGTTCTTCAGAGCCCCCCAGGAGGAACTGAAAAACTAAAAATTCTATTTCTCCATATGTGTATCTTGTCTGTTAACAGTACTATCATGATGAGGTCATGATTTCACCTTTGAAACAGGTGGAGAGCTTTTGGGCTGAGGGGGCTGTGGTCTGTTGTTTTTTAGCTTGTATTTTCCAATTCAGTTTTGTTGTCTACAATATTCTCCTGACCCTTGGGGGCTCTGTATACTGTAGTTCTGAAAATATTTGTAGTATTTGTGGACAAGCATTACATTCTTGATTTAGAATTTAGAATTTAGAAGTCTAGTGTGTCATATTTAGTGGTATCACTATACAAGACAACAACTAGAAATACCCATGGATTAAAGCAAAAAAAAATCTTTTGACTGAAATGTTTTTTCAAGCTGTAGCCAAGTCATATTCCCAATTTGTAATTTGTGAAACATGTTACAGGGCATTTTACTTGACACGTACTAAAAAAATAAGATAAGATTTACAGCCTCACCCCACACCATGTTCTCTAATGCAGACATCAAGTTTAAATATTTGACCAACAGTGTTTTACAGGATGATCTGAACAGCTGGTCTATTCACACTTAAAATGTTTTTTGTCTTTTCAATGTAATTTTCAATCTATGAAATCAATCTGTGCCCTTTTTTTGCCAAGCTTCTCTCAAGTTTTACTCTTTCAAATAATCAACCATCTACAGAACTTTTCAGTGCGCTATTTTTCTACTTCTTCTTCTCATCATCATTATCATTAATTATTATTATTAATAATATTGTTTAAAGTGAGCCTCTTATCGTTTAACAGAAAAATACATCATACGAACAGCAACTTTTGCAGCCTTGTCAGTCTGATGGCGAGTTATCACCTTTCTGTCATCACTAACATACTGTTAGTAATCAAAGAAGCTCTGAGGCTTTGTTCTATATGTTATAATACAAGATTTCAGCATTGAGCTACAATCAGGCAACATTCATGATTCTGTTCAGTCAAACTAACCAAAAACTTCTTATTGATCATCATTATAAAGTTTCAGGCGTTCCTGTAACCATGGTAACTCACGGTGCCAGAGGGGAGGGAGAGACGCTGAAGGAAGCCGTTTACACAGATACACTGCAGACAAAGTCCAGACTATAGTTGTTATTTCACACATGTAGCACACAACAGGAGACTCTCCGTGTCAGACGAGTTCTCACTTGCTGACTAAACTCAAAAACTAATTGATAACGTAGCAGCGCGACGAGTCCTTGCTAGCTAAAGCAGCTAAACTTTAGCGCCGCTCTGTGTTGAGATCCCGCCCTGTGTTGGTCACTACACTGTCATTGGTCAGGCGCACACACGCTGTTAACGATACAATTGGCTGTAGAGTGTGACGATCTGTCAATAAAAATCAGCCAACAGTTCTACTCCGATCTACATTGATCTCATAAGTCGCCTATGTGAAGTTTGAATGACGGAAATCCGTTGTAGCGACAGAGAACTTTAATCCATGAATACCTCAAGGCGGTTGTATGCCTCCGTGCAGATGTTATTTTGAAGTTGACATTCATGTGTGTTCAGATGCATGTAACGTGTAGTGAAGAATTGATTTTTTAAATAATGTAGTGTATATTTTCTACAAAATTGAGAATATTACTTCATATATTTTAGTTTGTTATAAACATCCAGATTATGTGCTCATTGTCTCCATTATCGCCAGCGCGGAGGCACAAGACTTTGGATGTAAAAATGATCATTCCAACGATCATAATATCTGTCCAAAAAAATTGCTATGTGATATATTTTTTTTTTTACCATATTGTGCAGCCCTATTTGTGTATAATACAGGCACTTACTTTAGGAATTGCATGTTTAATCGCATGTTGTTATCTGCCATCTACCCTACACACACCAAACTTAAGATCAAATCGAAAATATTTCGCACCACTGAGTAAATGAATCATATCGTGTGTCAATATGTGTTTGGATGTGTGTGAGAAGAGGAAAGGGTATTACCTGCAGGTTGAGTGAAGGCCTGCAGTGAAGCCTTGTTGAAACTAACAACCCCACAATACATAACAGCAACTCCCCGGGCACTTCTGGAGCTCATGCTGCATTTTCCCTTTTGCAAAGAAAGAGAGGACAAAGACAGGATAGGTCATGTTTATCTTTCTTCTACTAATTTCTACTACTACTAATACTTCTAAACTACTTGAACAACACCAAATGAGAGATGAGGATGGTAGTTAAGCTAAGCAGGCACAGTCATTCAATCTCTTAGACTGATCTGGATTTTTTAATGGGGCAAATAGTATGATTTCTGTAAATAACTTGAAAACATTTACATCTTTTATTGTCTTAGAATGACCTGTAGTATAAGTATAGGCTGTATATATAAATGACTTACCTTTCCCTCTGACAATCATCACCTTGCCTTGATGAGCGTCTCTGGAATTAGAATAAGAAGTATCAGTGAATTTATATAGTATGTATATAAGTACATGGAACTTAATATAAATTTTAATTAATTCTAACTTGGTTGTATTGCTAGGTATTCATTAAGTGAATAAAATATCCATTAATCAAGCAGTTGCATTTTGGCTGGTAAAACGAGGTGTGAAATAGGTCCATCTAAAGCTGATAAGGGTGGGATAGGCAGGGAACATACACACAAAAGTTTCCAGTGTTGTTTTAATGTACAGTAAAATGTACATTTAATTAATTTACATTTAATTTAATTTAATGTACATTTACAGTCAGCATATAGAGAAAAACTCCCCCACGAATTAATGTTAACTTACTGCTACTAAAGTAATGTAAGACAGACATTGGGTCAAGGCAGACACTTGAGGACGTCACCTTGGTCTTTGGGAAACAATGATCAACATTCTTCACTATTTTCTGACAGATATGACAGATATACGATGTAACGTAACGTGTACTCTGCTGCTCACATCATGTTCACTTATTAGACATTTACACCTTGTTTTCCTGGCTGAGTTGTCCCACTGCTTTACTTCTTCTGGATCATCACTGACCTTTTCATATAATTGTTTTAAGTAATCATACAAAGATGCCGTATTAATGGTGGAGGCAGAGTCTGAGGTAGTGCTGCTGCCTTCATTTGTTTTTGCCTCGCCTGGGAGGCTCTATGGAAATCTGGCACTCTCTTGAACGAAGTTAAACTGTGATGGAGTGCCGCTAACAAACGCCAGAATGAACGCGTTCACAATAACTTTCATCAGGCAGAAATACAGTACGTTCAGTTCACATTCGCCCAAAATATGAACGAGTTCATGAAAGAGAGAGAACCAACTGTAAGGTTACTAACATAACGTTAATGACATGACAAAGACTCGCTGCCTGCAAACAGAACAGACGAAACCTCTCATTTAAACCACATTCAATATTAAAATCATGAATCAGGCCAACAAGCTAACTAACGTTGTCACCTGTCATTTTTGTTAATTGAACGCTACTTAAAGGTTAGCTAATCTGTTTGAAAACACCATCACTGTAAGTTAGAGACTGAACACAAACATTGCGTTAGGTTATGAATTTACAGAAAATAACAGGGAAATGTTTTCTTACCTGATATTGCAGGAGAGCAGTTATAACCGTGAAGTTCACTTAATGTTAGCTGACCAAATAGATCGGTCTGACCCTTCAACTGCGTCCATACTCCACTTTTTTGTTCTCCGTTGAAATACCACAACTCGGATTCGCTCCAAAAAAACATGGCAAGCAGATGTAAAATAATCCAGGTAATAATACAGGTTATCCATTAGTGGTCAGATAGTCCGACTGACGCGAGCGCCGTACCGTACCCATCCAAACTGACGTATTTTCAAAAGAAGGCGCGCACAGTTGTCATTTGCCAGTTGTCTTGTTGACAGCCACATCAACCAATCATGTTCAAAGCAACATGGCGAGACAGCCAATAGCAATTGTATCAGCGTGGTATCGTTTTTTTTTTTTATCAAGAAAAGATTATAAAGAAAAGAAAAGAAATATTTATTTATTTTTATTTGTAGGTTGATATATTCAATTACATAAGCATCTCTTTCTCTCTCTGTCACACACGATCTACTGTATTATGTGTAAAGCACTATATAAACAAAGGTGAGTTGACTTCTCTTGCACCCTTGTGTTGTGTCAGGTTTGACCGATTTAAAAGTTTTATCTCTGAAAAATGTAGCTGATTTGATCAGACTGACTAAGATTCCATGACTTTGTCCACAAAGAGGGTTCCAACACACAATTTTTTTTTATTAACCCTTGTATTATGTTCGTTTCTTCCCCCTTACTTTGGTGTTCCCGGTCAAATTTGACCAGTCTGGTTTAACTGCACTGTAAAAAAAAAATCCGTAAAAAAACGAATAAAGTCCTGGCAGAAAATTACCAGGAATTTATCCGTTAATGTCACGGACACTTCTGTTAATCCTAAAACGGATAATTCCGTAGATTTACAGTATGTCCTCTGTTTATTCACAGACACTTCTGTTAATCCTAAAACGGATAATTCCGTAGATTTATAGTATATTCTCTGTTTATTCACAGACACTTCTGTTAATCCTACAACGGATAATTCTGTAGATTTGCGATATTCTCTGTTTATTCACAGACACTTCTGTTAATCCTACAACGGATAATTCCGTAGATTTGCAGTATATCCTCAGTAGCATTTGCTATCAAGAAATGTCTTCACCACTGAAAAATCTGTACCATTTCTATGGACAATTTCTTTAAATCTGAAACATAAAATTCTGAATAGTCAGTAGCAGCCTATATTTTCTGGTAAATAAACATGTATTTTCTTCCATTCTAATGCTAAAATTCAATGACAAATGGTATCCATCATCAGACCACTGTAATGTAATGTAATTAAATGAGTTAAAATAACTAAACATCTAATACAGCAACATGATCAAATACAGTCACCACAACATATATAAATTGAACATGTTTATTTTTTATGCCATGAAGGATATGCATAAAAGTGCATTCAACGGCTACATTTTTAAATGACAAGTTTTTTTACGAATTATTTTAACAATATGCAAAGCACCATGTTGTGGATGAGATCTGAGAATTCCAATATTTGTTGGAGCGGAAGATTATGAAGTGAATGGGGCATCCCTAGTTCATTCAATGTTTTGTGTTAGCTTTAAACACATAACAGACAAAAACAATACATTGAACGACAACTCATTGAACTATGTGCAAAGCACCATGTTTTGGATCAGACTTTTTGCTTTAAAACAGCAACAAACAGAATAAAACAAATTAAAAACATTAAAATTAAGATTCATAAAGTGCATTCTAGGGATGGCCCAAAAGATCATCATATGAGATCTGAGAATTCCAATATTTGTTGGAGCGGAAGATTATGAAGTGATCGGGGCATCCCTAGTTCATTCAATGTTTTGTGTTAGCTTTAAACACATAACAGACAAAAACAATACATTGAACGACAATTCATTGAACTATGTGCAGCAAACAGAGTAAACAACTATACATTCATTAATAACATGACAATAATGGTGTTGCACCAAAAGGTGGTCACAAACAAGTAAAACAGCTTTTAAACTTTTTTTTAAACATTTCCAAATACATGGCAAAAATCATCATCAACAGTTAAACAGCTCAAACTCCATTTGCATCTCAGTCGTGAGTTTGTCAGCTGAAATACGTCTTACACTATACACTCACCAGCCACTTCATTAAGTACACCTGTGCAATCTAATGCAATCCAACACAACAGCTCTGTCAGAGGTGATAAGTGAAGGTGATAATTATACTTTATGTTTATTATTGAGGTTGTAGTGGGTGGTGCTGGTGTACTGGAGTGCAAGAAAAGTGTTCCTAATATTTTGTCCTCCTCAATGTATGGTTAAACTCCAGGGTCCAGAAGAAATCAGGAAAAGCTTGCACACTGATCAGACAAAAGGAATGTCCACTCCAAAGGTTGATGGATGTCACAGTTCCATTTTAAATGGTCCATCAAAAATATATAAACAGGTATTATACAGCTGATGTATATTTTAGTATATATTTTTGACCGACCATTAAACATTTATAAAGTATAAGGACAGCATTCAATATAATGCACTCAAGTACACCACCAACATTCACTATGACCTCAATAATAAACAAATAATCATCACCTTTCTGACAATGTCAACAAAAACTGAAAACGTAAAAGCTTCGTAAAAGAAGAATGTATATTATATTGCACAGATGTGCCTAATGAAGTGTCTGGTGAGTGTATTTACAATGTCCAACTTAATAAACAGCAACACAATATGCTCTATAACATTTCAAAACATAAACAAAGAGTTGCTTACCTTTGTATGAATTCCAGGGTGACTGACATCTCCTTTGGGTATTTTATGTTTAAAACATAAAACAAAGAGAAAGTGTAGCTCAGGGCCACAATGAGGGAGTTGATATGGTCATTGACAACTTCCTGATCGACAGCAATCTTGAATCGTTGATCACCTTAAACACAGAATAACTTAGATATTAGAAGATAGAAAATATTAACAAAAAAAAGAAAAACAAAGCACATCCACTTCAGAAAACCACTGCAAACATAATTATTTAAATCTGGCTACCTTATATTACAAGTGGTGTGGCCTTTGTTCAACAAAGTGCTGCATTTTAATTTATTTTTTAACTTTGACTGCAAAAAAACAAAGAAAAAGTGTTCCAATTGTCTTAGCTAAGTACAAGTACTTAGTTACTGTACTTAAGTAGTTTTTTGGAGGTTTTTATATTTATCAGGACTTTTACGCCACTACATTTACATTGGATGAAGTAGAAGTATTTTTAAGCATGCAGCTTAACTTAATTTGACTGGCACTTTGCACAGAGAGTAAAGAGTAAAAAGTAGGAGTAAAGAGTAAGAGTTAACAGTAAAGAGTAGTCGATAAGAGTAAGTGAAATCCATAACATGCATGCCTAAATATTATACAGACTACATACCCATGATAAGGATGCAAGGGGTGCTTGGGATGCTCAGTCCAGCAGCAGTTGACTCCTGTTGTTGGAAAATAAAATATCAAAGAAACACGAATGTCATGAACTTTGTTTCCAATGTACTGTATACAGTACAGTCATACTTACATCATAAATTACTAGGTAGTAGTAACTACAATAAGCCTAAACCTCGAAAGCTCATTTTTTGCCCAGTTTTTGTTAAGAGCTTTGAAGTACATCTAAAACTCATTTTTAGCTCTGATACAAACTGATAATCCTTGTATCAAGAGCTCTGTCAGAGCGAAAAGATACTTTTAGATGTAAAAAAGAAAAAAGTTTGTTTTTTGGCTCATTAAAAAAGTTACTGTGTACCTTTAACATTAGAACCCTTTGGTTTTCATTTCATGAATATTGAAACATATTTCACCAAGAGATATCGTTGTTAGGTTGAGGAGCAGGGAGGCACGTAAATAAAAAGGCAGCAGCTAAGGAATTCCATTTGTCAGGAAACAAACCAAATACGTGGGATATTAATGATTTCTTTATAAATTTGTTTTAAACAAGGTGAGAGAGATAGGTGAAAGAGCCATAGCCCATACATAAAGGGGCTTTTTTATTTTTTTTGTGAAGGGAAACTAAAATCACATTTTCCTTTTTTTGTGGGTGTGTCCAAAGTCTGTGAAAATACTGATGCATCTTGTGTTCATTTTCTGGGGTTTAAATCCATACAAGCCATTACAAAAAATAGGTCTAATGAATATCTGCAAAACAAAAACAACATAATAAAAAGTATAAACCTACCTCACTTTGGCAGAAAAGGAGATCAGGCTTTTCCTTGAAGAATTTCGCAATGCCTGAGATCAGCTGTACTGGATCTTCACCTGGTGGCATCTTCATCCCATTTAAGTCGAGGAAGTCTTTGATGCTCTTTCCCTTTCTGGACATTTCTTCTGCCAGCTTTGTTTGCACTGGTAAGCCAAGGAGGTTACATGTGTGGTCAAACAGGTGAACAGCTTCAAAAAGGAAGGGCCACTCTTCCAGTACTGTTTTTACAGTGCTTCCTTTGTTGATAGTTGCACGCTGGATGGAATATGTTTCAGTCATCAATTTGCGAACACATGACTCCTGAAGACGACGGGTTTTGAAGGCACTTTTCAAGTCATCTTGTTTAGACTCTAGTTCTGCTATATCCTCAATAGCAGGCTGCCACTCCACACACCCATAACGATCTGAGAGTGTGGACTTTTTCCTCACTGGGTCTTCACCCTCTGCTGGCCTCTTTGTTGAGCTGAAGGTAAATGGCCTTCTAATATTTTCAAGTCTGTTTTCTAGCTGTATGAAGAGAGCATCATATCCTGTTCCAATGACTTTAGTTCCATTGAGCTCTCTGTCTTGAAAAGAGCAGGGATATTGTTGTACAATCTTCTTGGCAATCTCCCGCAGCTTTGCTCTTCCAGGCCTTCCACGCTCTTTACTGAGTAAATGGTCAATGACTACAAAAACCAGCTCTCTTCTCTCTTTAGGCTTTGGTCTCTTCTTTTCACTTAAGGCAAGCATGAGGTTCGGGGGCATTTTGTGCCATGGTACATCATGTGTCTCCGGGGATGGAGAATCCTCCAGGGGACCAGGTGTCGGAGGTGGAGTTTGGGGCAGATGGGCATCGTGTTGCAGAGATGTCGAAGCAGAGCCAAGTACAGCTTGTGACTCTATGGATAACATACATCACCAAAAATTAATGAAATGACCGATGTTACATTTATATATAAGATTTAAGCTATAACAATCCAGGTATGGTATGAATAAATGCATGTCACCGGCAGTATGTTTTACAAAACCACATTGCACTGGTTTAGCTAATAAAGTGTTATGAACAAGCTGAAACAAAAGTTGTCTAAATGTAGTCAAACTGTTTATCTTAAAAATCAGCCAGCAGCTAGGTTTAGAATTTGCCAATTTTAAAGATTCGTGTCAATGCTTTCTAAACTTGACAATATTTTGATGTTTTGATGTCATGTATTATTTATTTATTGACATTTTACATTTGTTTCCAGTGAGATATAACCGAGAATAGTGAATTATATAGTGAGTATAGAGAATAGTGAATTATATAATTATTCCAAGTCTGTAACAATGGTAACCTGTGGATTATAGGACATACAGATGGTACAGTGCAGAAAGATTTGGTTTATAAATGTAAAAACTTACCTGCACTGAAAGCTTGAATTAGTCTTCTCCGCTGAATGGGTGGCAGAATTCCATCGACATCCTCAGTCTTGACATAGTTAAGGTCATCTACATTGTTTACTCCAATCTCCTCCAGTCTTGCCATGAGTGAGTCCATTACATGATTACTGAGCAATGGCATAGCTTTCTGAACTAATTCTTTCACAAGCTCCATAGTGGCATATGCTTGAGTGGGATGAGTAACCTTGCACCTCTGTGGTAAAAAGAAAGTGGAGCATAATCATTAAGCTTGTCAAGACTTTCACAAATAAGCTTATCAGAACTATTTTTGTCGATTTCATAGACGCCAAGCTCAGGTACCCAGCTGGCAGTTTTCCCCCGCAGCAAAAGCAGGACAGTTGTTTCACTTTTGATAACAATGCTTGCTATTTCCCCCAACTGTAGTTGTCTTTTGGTATATCTATGTACAACAAGCATACCATTTGCATATGAAGTGCCTTTAACTTGCACTTTATCTGTAACAACTGAGTTAGATGAGTTAAGTCCAAAGTCTGCAACTGCTGCCCTTATGCCACCATCATAGAGCTCTGGATAAAAGCTAGTGGAGTCTGACACCTGAACCTGGCGCCTGAAAAAACTGCCCCGACTCTGATAAGCCTGAAACAGCTGATGTCTCTCAGCGAGTGACTTAGTGACATTTCTGAAGTTTTGACTTGACCTGATACATCTTTTAAAATAGCTATGCTTACTTTCAAAGCGCATGGTCCAAGTTTGTATGAGTGGACCAAACTGTGGACTCAAGTCTGCATAGTGAAGAAGATAGTGGTGTTTTGGTCTCAGATTTGAATGTGGGAATAACTCTTGCCTCATTTCCACATACTCTTCAGTCAGTACCTTCATGTAAGCAATCTGAGACTCTGAGAGGCTAGGTGCACAGACAAATTCAACTAACTCCCTCAGAAGAAGTACCAGCTGCCAGACAGCATTGTCAGCATCTTTAATTCTGTCATGTACCAAAATAGGCAGGAACCGCAATAGCCACCTGTTTTGGGCTGCATGGCCTCCAAGCTTTTTTCCTTTGTGTGGAATAGCATTTGGCTTGTTGCTGCTTTCATCTGGAAATCATTTGAGTCTGTCATTTAGTGACTAGTAACTGAACCACTTCTCTTCTTTAATTAAGCACTGCAAACGCATTGCCAGGTCATAGTCCACAACACCCTCGAACAAGTCATGTGCTAAACAGGGCGGCAGTTCAGGCTGGCACACGTGGAAATGTGAGAGTTTGTTGAAAACACTGTTGCCTTTAATGCCCCGATGCATGGTCACTTCAGGGTGACTCTCCAAAAACTGCACAGACTCATTATAATCAGCAGGATCTCTATGAGTGAAAACTGTGAGAGGGTCAGACAGAAACACATCTTTTGTGACTAGACAGTATCTACAGAAATACTGAGCAAAACTGAAATTTTCTGTAAACCCACCAATCATGTGGGAGCCCAGATTATCTCCCATTATGCATGCAACAGTACCTCTGTATATCTTATCCTCAAAAGATATGCCCTTTTCCTCCAGCTCACACAAGTCTGACACAAGCTCACTGAAAACTTTATCCACTCCAAAATATTTACAGTCTTTCTCTGTACAGAGCAGTACCAACTGGATTTGATCAACAGTTGATCTGATGTGAGGATAGAAATTTCCAAGAGTGGAGTACACAGCTAAAACTTTGTGCTTTGCTTGGCAGATCCAAGAGGATTAGCCACCTCGAAAGCGTCTTGAAAAATCATCACCTTTAAAGAATCTGGGTCTGTGGCAAACATTGCATTAGATCTAATGGCATGCCCATCAGTGAAGTCACAAAGTGTACTATCTTCAACATGAATAGGGTTAAAACTCTGCTGAGTTTCTCTTCCCTTTTTCAGCATTGCTCTGAGGCTATCCAGTAATGGAATCTAATGATAGTGTCTCCTCTGCCCTCTATCATCGTAGCCAAGTGTGACTTCAACAGGCTGAACATAGTTAAAGTGCGACTTGTAATACTGCAGCCTTCGACGGTGTGTAGTTAAAGGACCACTTGCATGTAAGGCCTCATGCATAGGGCTCCGCTCATATACACTCTTCCCCAGACATGTTAATGTTTCTGTTGGAACACCATACTGTTCAAGTTCTTGAGATAGCACATCCATTGTATACTCCTGTTGAATATCCTGAAGAGTTTTCATCTCATCCCTTACTTTGGTCTACATTACTCACATCACTTCCCTCATTCTCTGCAACATGTGCCCTCTCACCTGGAAAATGCTGTTCTGCAGCTTCACACAGATGAACAGGTGCTATCTGGGTGACACTCCACCCTCTGTGATATCTGGACAGATGAGATGAAAAGGATGTCTTTACATTAAATGTCTTAGAACATCCATCAAAGGGACAAGTTACAGTCAGACCCTCTTGTATGTGGTCACTCAAGTGAGACACCAGCCGTTAAACATCTGCATATTCTCTGCTGCAAAAATTTAACAAACACTTCAACTGCACAGACACACTCCGGTTCCAAGTTTGTCTGATCCCTGTGTCTGGGTGTGTTCGTGACATGTGAACAGCAAGGCAGTTGAATGAGGAAAACCTTCTTCCACAATCTTTATGGCCACATGATAAAAGTACGTTATTAAGATGTCTGTGTGATCTGCAGTGCTTCAGGTATTCTGTCAATGAGACGCATTTAAATTCACAGACATTACAAGCCAACATGATGGCACTCGTTAACTGGCGTCAGCCAGTTAACTATCTTTAGCAGGCCCAACTTTAGCAAGCCAAAACAGACGGCTAATGGCTAACGTTAAGTTATCATTTCTGTATCATGACCGAATAGGTGGATCGACTGAGGCTGGGGCTATGGTAACTTTAGCCCGTTCTCTCGCTTACTGGTGTTAGCTGGTTAGCTACTGTGGCAGACCCAACTCTTAACGTTACAGGCTAATGTCTAAGTTAGCATTGTGTGGCTTATACGTCAATGTTAACGGTAACGTTAAAGACAGGTTCAGACAGACTGGACAACTTTTTCTGATTAAAACTATACAGACATATATATACTATATGATTTTAGTTAAAGAAAATATAATTTGTACCACAGAAGTGCAATAAAGGTTTCCCCAACTCCGCAGATGAAACTTGAAACTTGATGCCCTCCGCTGACCACTTCTTCTTTCAGACGTTAGCACGTAACGGTGCTTCATGCTCCCACAATGCAATGCGTCCTTAAAAAATACGGTTAAAACGCCTGTAAAAAAATATTAAGGAAAATTCCTTCACATTAACACGGTACATTGTGCCGTATATTTACGGACTTTTCTTACAGTGTGCTCTTACATTAACACAAAAAACATCATTCAAACATAATCTGTCATGATCCTCATGGCAGCCCTATCTTCTCCCTTCATGTGTGTGTTGTCATTCCCTGTCCCCCTGTCTGTTCTGTGTGTGTGTGCTTGTGGGCGTGGTCTCCCTCCACAGGCAGCGCCAGGTGCAGCCACTCCAGCAATCAGCCCTGCTATAAAGACTCTGGATTCACTCCTGCTCGTCGCCAGATTGTTTCATCTGTACTCCTGGTTGTGTGCTTCCTGACTCCACCGTGTTTTTTGCCCTTTGTCCTGTGATTAGCCAGTGTAGCTAATTCTGCTGTGTTTTTCCTTCTTGCCTTAGACTGTTCCACCGTTTGCTCCTGCCTACCTGCCTGCCTGTGGACCTGCCTGCCTGCAGCCTGCTCACCTGTTCCCTCCTCAGTGTGAGACGCCACGTTGAGACTTTCACTCACCTTCACTGGAGATTTTCACGAACCACTATTGGATCCTGGGACTACACTCACCACTCCTCCCCCTTGCACTCGTGTTTCACGTGAGATCATTAAAAGACTTGTTATTTTCTGCTGAAACCCCACCTGTGCCTAATCTCCCCCCAGCAGTACCAGTGAGCGCCTTCCATCCCCGTAAGCCGTTCGTTCCAGCCCCTGAACGTTACGACGGTAACTTAGGTGACTGTAAGTCTTTCCTTTTCCAGTGCTCTCTAGTTTTTGAATTACAACCACTGACCTATAGTACTGACCGAGCTAAGATAGCTTATGTGTTGGGTTTGCTCACGGGGAGGGCTAGGGCCTGGGGGACGGCTTTTTGGCATAATCCACTCACTGCCAGTGCCACTTTTGAGCTATTTTCCAATGAAATGACTTCTGTTTTTGACCATCCCAATACCAGCCATGACGCTAGCAACCGACTGCTGAGCTTGCGCCAGGGTTCCTTAAGTGCAGCTAATTACTCAGTAGAGTTCTGTACCCTAGCAGTTGAACTGGGTTGGGACGACAGAGCACTTCAGAGTATTTTTCTGAAAGGTCTGAACGAAGCTGTGAAAGACTGTTTAGTGGGTAGGGCAGAGACTGACACATTGCAGGAGCTAATTGCATTAGCCATAAAAGTAGAGATAGACAAGTAGTATATTCCCCTGGTACTGCTGCTTCACCTACTGCTCCTCATGGGCCATCTGATACCCAGACGGCGAACAATAACCAGCCTGTTGCTTCCCCAAGACAAGAGGAACCCATGCAGTTGGGTCGGAACCGGTTAACACCAGCAGAGCGCAGTCGGCACTTCAAGGAAGGACTGTGTATCTACTGCGGAGAACCTGGACATCAACTCGCCACCTGCCCACAACGGTTAAACCCAAGGCCTCACCAGTCGCAGTCGGGGTTCTGGTGAGTAGCACTGTGGTTCCCATGTTACCCCGTAAACGCATCAACATAGATGCTGTTATTTTGCTAAATGGTAAAAGTTTAAGAATAGAGGCCCTAGATGATTCGGGCTCTGACTCCAACCTGCTAGATTCCCAGTTTGTTGAACAATCCCAGATTAAATCCTTCACCATTGATACACCCCTTGTGGTCAATGCGTTAAATGGTCATTTATTGGCTCACATCACACATCAAACTGAGACACTATCACTGTTACTAGCTGGTAATCACCGTGAACAGCTAGCCTTTCATGTCATGTCATCATCTCACGCCCCTCTAGTACTCGGGTTACCCTGGCTCCAGAAACATAATCGACTGGGCAGCCGGCAGAATCACTAGTTGGAGTTCTTTCTGTCATTCCTCTTGTCTCAAGTCTGCTCTTTCCCCATGTTCAAATAAACCCAGTGTTGCCTCACCAGAGCCTCCTGATATCTCCTCTGTACCACCTGTGTATCACGACCTAGCTGAGGTGTTCAGCAAGCAGAGGGCCCAATCTTTACCACCTCACAGACCTTACGACTGCGCCATTGAACTACTGCCTGGAGCCCCGCTTCCCACCAGCAGGCTCTACAACCTCTCCGCTCCAGAGCGAAAAAGCATGGAAACCTACATAACGGACTCCCTGAACTCAGGTATCATACGCCCCTCCTCTTCTCCTCTTGGTGCCGGGTTCTTTTTTGTGGGCGAGTAAGATGGGACCCTGAGACCCTGCATTGACTTTCGGGGTTTGAACAATATCACCGTTAAAAATAAATATCCATTACCCCTCATTAACTCTGCTTTTGAACCCCTCCATGGCGCTACAATTTTCACCAAGCTGGACCTGCGTAGTGCCTACTACCTGGTGCGTATAAGGGAAGGAGATGAGTGGAAAACAGCATTCAACATACCCCTGGGACACTTTGAGTACCTTGTTATGCCGTTTGGATTAACAAATGCACCGGCCATCTTCCAGGCTATGGTTAACGATGTACTAAGAGACTTCCTAAACCATTCAGTGTTCGTATATCTTGACGACATTTTGATTTTCTCCCACAACCTTGAGGAGCACATTGTGCATGTGCGACAGGTTCTGCAGAGGTTGTGGGAGAATAAATTGTTAAAGGAGAGAAATGTGAGTTTCATGTCACTTCTGTTTCCTTCCTGGGATACATTCTGGAGAGCGGGAGGGTGAGGACCGATCCTGCTAAGGTCCAAGCGGTGGCAAGCTGGCCTCAACCCGAGTCACGCAGACAGCTCTAGCGGTTCCTGGGCTTCGCAAATTTCTACAGGCGTTTCATCAGAAACTACAGTCAGGTAGTGGCCCTGTTAACCCAACTCGCATCTCCCTCAGTGTCATTTGTCTGGTCTCCTGCGGCTGAGGAGGCTTTCAGGGACCTGAAGAAACGCTTCTCCTCGGCCGCCGTCCTGGTTCAAACAGACCCTGCCCGCCAGTTCGTGGTCGAGGTCGACGCATCTGACGTGGGTGTTGGCGCAGTGCTGTCTCAAAGAGCTGCAGGTGACAACAAGCTACATCCCTGTGCATTCTTTTCCAAGAAACTGTCACCTGCAGAGAGAAACTACAACGTGGGTAACCGGGAACTGCTTGCTGTGAAGTTGCCGCTCGAGGAGTGGAGACACTGGCTGGAGGGGGCGGACTCACCTTTCACGGTATGGACAGATCATAAGAATTTGGCTTACATTGAAAGTGCTAAACGGTTAAATTCTCGCCAAGCCCGGTGGGCTTTGTTCTTTGGCCGATTCAAGTTTAACCTTACTTACCGGCCAGGGAGCAAGAATGTTAAACCTGATGCGTTATCCAGACAGTTTCACGATGACAGGGACAGGCCACCTGAGCCAGACACTATCCTCCCTTCATCCTGTCTTATCGGCTCCCTGACTTGGGAGATTGCGTCCTTGGTAAGGACAGCACTTCGCTCTAACCCAGATCCTGGTGGTGGTCCCCAGGGTCGTATGTTTGTGCCTGTCTCTGTCCGCCCTCAGGTCCTCCAGTGGGGTCACACATCCCGGTTCGCCTGCCATCCCAGTACTTTCTGCACCTTGACTCTGCTACAACGCCACTTCTGGTGGCCAACTATATCATCGGACACCCGTGAGTATGTCAAGGCCTGTACTGTGTGTGCCCGAGGGAAGGCGACCCATCGGCCACCTGCTGGTCTCAACCTTCGCAGGATCCGCAGAATCTGGAGGGAGTCCAGAGCAGCTCTCCTCCGCACCCAGGACCAGAACCGAAGGTTGGCTGACCGGTGGCGTACTCCTGCCCCAGAGTACAAACCGGGACAAAATGTTTGGTTAAATGCTAAGGACATTCCCCTTAGTGTGGCTTCAAAGAAACTCTCTCCCAGATTCATTGGTCCATTTGAAGTGGAGACCATTGTTAATCCCTCTGCTGTTCGCCTCAGGCTCCCTGCGTCTTTGAAGATTCACCCTACCTTCCATGTTTCCCAGTTAAAACCTGTCTCCACCAGTACTCTGTGCCCTCCTGCCGTCGCCCCACCACCCTGACTTTCACTCACCTTCACTGGAGATTTCACGAACCACTATTGGATCCTGGGACTACACTCACCACTCCTCCCCCTTGCACTCGTGTTTCACGTGAGATCATTAAAAGACTTGTTATTTTCTGCTGAAACCTGTAGTTTGAGTCGTGCTTTTGGGTCCAGATTCGGTACAAACCATAACATCATCATCAAATTGTATTTAACACCTTTTACTGCTGTAAATAATGTATCCAACTAGTGGTGAACATGAATAACTGCAGTGAATATCCAAAGAATAGACACTGAAAATTATAATAACAATCAAACCAGAGACCAAATTCACAGAACATCAGAAAATCAACATGAATAGTCATCTCTCTCACACTCACACTCACACACACACACACACAGAGTGTGTGTGTGTGTGCATGGGGATGTTTTCCATCTATTGGATGAACATAATCTAGTATTTACCCTTTCATTTCCTGTGCCAGTCATTTTTGACCGGGAACACCACAGGTGTTATAAAATTGTTGATCACCATTCCATCTTCCTCCTGTAGCTGAGAGGGGAAGAACAGCTACAGGAGGAAGATGGAGGTCCAGCTGCAGCAGAGTAACATCAGTGGAGTCTGGAAAAGCCTTAAAACCATCTCAGGACTGAGGAAACCAGACTCCCAGGCTGCCGGGGATCAGACGTGGGTGAACGACCTGAACCTATTTTTCAATAGGTTTGACCAGACACCCACCCCTCCCCCGGCCCATTCATCTCTGCTGCCCCCCACCACCTCTTCCACCCCCCCTGTTTCCTGCCCCATTCTCACCTCTACCTCCCTCTCCACTGCTTTCATGTCGCAGACACCCTCCACTGCCCCCCCTGACATTCACCCACCTCCCCCACCCGACACTCAGCCCCCCTGCTCCAATCTGTCCCTCTCCACTATCCAGGTGAGGAATCAACTGAGGAAGATGAAGGTGAAGAAGTCCACGGGTCCAGACGGGATCAGCTCCAGGCTCCTCAAGTCCTGTGCAGACCAGCTGTGCAGGATTGTGGAGTACATCTTTAACATGAGCCTGAAGCTGGGAAAAGTGCCACTGCTGAGGAAAACCTCCTGTGTGGTACCAGTACCAAAGATCCCTCACCCAAAGGACTTCAACAGCTACAGACCAGTTGCTCTCACTTCACACCTGATGAAGACCCTGGAGCGGCTGGTCCTTGTCCATCTCCGCCCTCTGGTGGGTCCTTTTATGGACCCACTCCAGTTTGCCTACCAGCCTGGCATCGGAGTGGACGACGCCATCATCTTCCTCCTGGACAGATCACTGTCCCACCTGGAGCAGCCTGGAAGCACTGTGAGGATCATGTTCTTTGATTTCTCCAGTGCTTTCAACACCATACAGCCTGCACTGTTGGGGGACAAGCTGGAGCTCACGGGGGTGGACCAACACCTCACGTCCTGGATCCTCGATTACCTCACCAACCGGCCACAGTATGTGAGGACTCGGGACTGCGTGTCGGACACGGTTGTCTGCAGTACAGGGGCCCCACAGGGAACAGTCCTGGCCCCTTTCCTGTTCACCCTGTACACTGCTGATTTCTCCCACCAAACACCCCACAGCCATCTACAAAAGTTCTCTGACGACTCTGCTATCGTCGGCCTCATCAGGGACGGGGATGACGGAGCCTACAGAGAACTTATTCAGGACTTTGTGGACTGGTGCCAGCGGAACCACCTCCAGCTCAACGCCGGGAAGACCAAAGAGCTGGTGGTGGATTTCCGCAGGCGCAAACAACCCTGCATTCAGGTGAACATCCTGGGAACGGACATTGAGATGGTGACGTCTTACAAGTACCTGGGAGTTCACCTGAACAACAAACTGGACTGGACTCATCACACTGCAGCAATATACAAGAAAGGTCAGAGCAGACTCCATCTGCTGAGGAAGCTCAGGTCCTTTGGAGTGCAGGGGGCACTCCTGACTTCTTTCTATGACTCTGTGGTGGCATCAGCCATTTTCTATGGTATAGTCTGCTGGAGCAGCAGCATTTCGGCAGCAGATAGGAAGAGACTTGATAAACTTATCAAGAAGGCCAGCTCCATCCTGGGATGCCCTCTTGACCCAGTGCAGGTGGTGGGAGACAGCAGGATGATGGCCAAGCTATCATCGCTGCTGGTGAAGGAGTCCCACCCCCTACAGGCCACTATCACAGCACTGGTCAGCTCCTTCAGTGACAGGCTGATACACCCCAAGTGTGTGAAGGAGAGGTATCGCAGGTCCTTCCTTCCTGCTGCTGTCAGAGTCTACAACCAGCACTGCTCCCAGTAGACCTCACTGTGCACTGTGCAATAAAAAAACTCTGCACATATCCACACACTTTCTGGTTTGCACAAATTGGACAATTTTTAATATCCATATTTATTATTTATTGTTTGTAAATAAAAATACCAACTGTTTAAACTTACACTGTCCATATTATAAATAATAAATACTATGTCATATTGTAAATACCAATTTCATATTGTAGATATTATGTATATACCAGTTAAATTCTATTTCTTATGTCTTATTATATTGTTTATTTTTTACTTTTATTACTGTTTAAGTTGATACTGTCCTTTGGCTGTTGTGACAAAGAAATTTCCCCATTTGCGGGACAAATAAAGGAATTCTGATTCTGATTCTGATTCATTTTTATTGAATTTTGAGTGGTCTAATCAACTTTGTATGTCCAAATGCCTAGTGTGGAGGATATCATAAGGCCTTGAGGCAATCAGAGGAAAAATAAAATTTTTATGATATTATGAAGTTGTAAATCGGTCAGATTTGACCCGAACACCACAGGAGGGTTAATTTGCTTACAATTTTGTGTGTTTTATTCAACTTTTGTACACTCTTGTCGTACACGTTGTCATTAGAAATGAATGGGGGAGACTACAATAAGTGTAAAATGATGAGCTCAGGTACATCCTCTTTTGTCAGATGGACACACGCACACACACACACACCTTGGGTTCCCTGACAACCACTACGGGAACCTTTGCCCAGTAGAGTCTCTCTCCCACGGGAACAACACCTGTTGGCAGTTCTCACAGACAGTTGCAACATAGTTTCAATAATATTGAACTTCTCTAGTAGCTTTGGTATATAACGCTTTTTTGAGGCCTTGCTCGCAGTTCATTGTGTGGCAGCACCATGGCAGATCGATATACCATAAGTGAGGCTCTTGATTATATATTTGATCACCACACTGGTGAGGAGGAGAGAGGCCAGGAAACTGGCAGTGAGGATGGATTAGAGGAGGAAGTGTCAGAAGCTGAAGATGACACGGAATATAATCCAGACCAAGAAATAACTGATGGGGAGGAATCCGGTGATGAAGAGGATGGCCATGCTGAGGCTGCTGTCACATTCAAGTCAAAGAATGGGAACTTATCCTGGTCTTCATCCCCACCTGAGAATCAAGGTAGGCTTTCAGCTGAAAATGTCATCAGGATGACACCAGGACCTACAAAATATGCTGTATCCCGGATTGATGATATCAAATCCTGCTTTGAACTATTCCTGACTGAGTCCATCAAAACCATAGTGCCAAACATGACCAACTTGGAGGGGAAACAGATTCAGAAAAGACAATTGGAAGGAGGTAACCCAGACAGACATCAAAGCATACATGGGTCTTTTGATTTTGACTGGTGTGTACAGATCCAGAAATGAATCTACCAGCAGTTTATGGGATGCAGAAAAGGAAGGGGTGCAGCCTGTGTGCGCCAAGGGATGTGAAAACAAGCATAACGTGCCATAAATGCAATGCAAAAACACCACTGAAGTTTGAGTTAACCCACTCCATCAAGTTTAGAAGCCTGATTTTGTTCTCAGTTTTCAGTTTTTTTCTGTTATCAGGTAAACACATCTGATCCGGTCACTTTTGACCAGAACACAACAGGTGTTACTTTATGTGACTGTATAACAATTTTAAATGGTTTCAAAACAAATGTCCTTGGTAACTTTGACCCAGAGTTGTCTGTGATACACAGTATACTATGTTTCATCTGATTTTTTCTTTGTCAAAATAATCCAGAAATTATGTTTTTTAGAACTCGAATTCAAGATGTTCAAGCTCAGATCAATGAGGCATACAGGCCATAAATAACAAACAGAAGTTCAAAACTTGTAATGTTCACAAGAACTTAAGGTGATAAAAAAATCTAGCACAACAAGAAGTAATAATATATGTATTATTACAGTTTTTATGATGAGTCTTAATGGACGGTCATTTTTAACCAGGAACACTAAATTGTTTAACATGAAATGAACACAACATGAGGGTTAAGCAAAATATCAAAAGCATCGATATTTTTACTTGCATTCCAGAATCTGGTCATCATTTAGGTTTTCATGGTACTGTCATTTTCAAGTTGCTGAATAGCAGATAAAGGCCTATTCCATTTTATTGTAACACAATAGATTATACATTATTTTAATCTACCTTGGAATTTACAAATGCTAACCCACTCATAACTTTTTTTGTAATAATCTTTGTTATTTAAGCATCATCCGAATTCAAGCTTTACCCATCAACAAGTTTACCGATTGCACATGAACGTGCCACTGCCCTGTGTTTGACCTCCCCTTCCCCCACACGTTACACTGCCTACAGCCACTGAAAGACTCGACATATCTGTCTCCATAGAGAGTTTGACCTACACGAAGAAGGTAAGAAACAAAGCCAAATGTATAGTTTATATGACAGTACTGTGTCAACTCGATGCTGTTGTGAACTTTTCTAACTACACCGCATATTAGAATATAAATGTTTATTGAAGGTGGCTTATAAAGCTAGCTCGCTAGCAGTTTTAACTAGCTTAGCGATCAGTGCATGTGTAACCGTGTAGATTATTATGTGTTTATTATTTTAATTATAAACTTTAGGTTGTTACCCTTAGAATTATTGTTATTATATAACAGGATGTCATTGGTTTTATTTTGGGTTAAATTATGAAGTATTATTAATTTAATTAATTATTTAAGTTGGTCTATAATATTTTATTATCACTCTGTGTTTCCCTTTAGAGATGTTTTCAAGAGAGAGAAAGTATGTGTTGTATGATGTTGGTTCCGTGTGACCTTGTTTTGGTGGGGACAGATTATACAGATGCACAAGAGAGAGCTAGCTCGCCCGAGTGTACGTTGCCTTGTCGTTGAACCTGACCTGTAAGTGAAGAGAAGAATAAAGTCTTCCTGTTCTGCCGTAACGGTGCCCTTTTCATTTGAGAAGTATTTAGCCCCTTGTACCAGCAATACCCACGGCCCTGGCACGCTACCCATCCAGAAACCAGGGTTACAAACTGGTAGCAGCGGTGGGTTTTTTTTCTCTTCCGTGAATTAGCCGAGGCAGTCAACTAGCTAACGCCGTGTGGGATCTACCGGACTACAGGCCGCCAGCGCAGCACTCTGCAAGTTTGTTTTTTCACATTCATCTCGACGAGACGGTTTTGTGGACAGTGCTACAGTGCTAATGCGGGCTGGAGTTTTTTTTCACCTGGTTGTTTTAAGTTGGACAGTTTGGGAATCATGTCGCTGCAGTCGGTTGCGGATGGCGCTGAGGACATCGTTGAGGACAACGACTCTCACTCCGACAATGACGGTGCAAGCTGCACAACCCAGAGAGACACGACAAAGACGGTTCTTCACTACAGAGTGGAGTTGCCGCCATATTTTCACGGCGATGGTAAGGACAAAGAAAGTTTTTCTCTGTGGAAAACGAGACTGGAACTAGCAGTTAAAGCATGTGCAGAGGGACAGCAGCTAGATATCGCTACGATACTTCCCACTCACCTAAGCGGAGATGCACTGGCATACTGGCTGTCTTTATCACCAGATGTGCAACAGGACTATGAGAAATGTGCAGCTAAGCTGAATGAAGTTTTTGGAAGAAAACAATTCTTGCTGCATTTTCAGACATTTGTAAATGCCAGAAAACGCCTGCCTAAAGATCCCTTAGAAGTTTATGCTGCAGAAATTACTAGACTAGTAATTGAAGCTTTCCCAGAATATGGCAAACCAGCTATTGCCATGAAGCGCTTCAGAAGATTCATTTCTGGCCTGGACCCCATTCTTCAGCCCAAATGTCACGAGCATGGTGCAGCTACTCTTGAGGATGCTTTAGCTGTTGCATGTAAATGGGAACGTGCACAAGAGGCATTGAAACTTCTTCCTCCACCTGTCATTGCACCTGCACTCACGCCTTCTGCTATTCCTGCTCCACAAGAGGAACTGTTTGCAGCTATGGTGTCAACCAGACAAAAGAAATCTCAATCAGACCCATCTTCTGGACTTTTTGAGGCAGTTAAACAGCTTTCTAATGATCTTCATGCTCTCCGGCTGGAAGTTTCTCAGCTGGGACGTAATCCTGACCTCGCAGCGCAACACTGCACTCCACATGTTGCAGCTTCCACCCAAAAATATGACCAACACGATGAACAGAGGTATCGGCGTGGCAGAGAAAGATATCGTCGCTCCCCATCTGCGTCACCTGACCGTGGCGGATATTCTCCTGCACGACATCACAGATCCAGCTGGTCCCACAGTGATCATGACCATCACAGGCTCAGCCGGTCCAGCAGTGATCATCGCCCCAGATATCCCTCTACTCACCGTGACAGACGATACTCACCTACTCCTCCATTTTCTTCACCTCACCGATATGATCATCATTCTGCTTACCAGCAGGATCGCTTCAGGTGGGGCAGCCCAGACAGGCGCTACTCATCGTCCCAGTCCATGAGACCCACATCATGGTGACGCTCACAGATACACCTCCAATGACTCTGACAGATCCAGGTATGATTCACACTCTCCTCTCTCTGCCAGGCAGAGGCATCAGCAGCAAGGAGAAAGGGACTATCATGTCAGCTTCACTGAAGAAGACCCCCATCAGGGAAAAGAATGGTAGCAGGTGCTGAGGGCCAAGTGTCTGCTGCTACCAAACGTGAGGCCCAACAACCAAAGTCACCTCTCCCTTGTAAAGCCCCCACACGCTATGTGATTTCTATTATAGAGAACATTGCCACTAAAGTTTTCTCAGACTCAGGGTCGGACATTTCACTGATTAGTGAGGCCTTTAGGATGTCAGTCCCCTCTTTGAGAACTAAACCCATGCAACGCTCTGAGCTTTTACCTAGGGCAGTGACTGGTGACTATTTAGATAACTTAGGCACACTTCCTATAACCATCAGGCTAGGTAATGAGATGTTCACCCACATAGTCCAAGTGGTCAGGAACATAACACAGCCAGTAATCCTAGGTTGGGACTTTTTGCTTTCACACCATGCAGTATTGAACGTGGGGGAAGGTAATTTGAAAGTGGGCAGCAATACCACTGTTCCTCTCCTGCGTGCTACTGATGTGGCTCCTTTGAGCTGCCATGCTGTCACTCTATCACCCGTAGTTGTTCCTGCTATGTCACAGATGACTGTTTTAGCTAAGGTTCAGCCCACTATTGGTGTAACTGATCTTGACACAGACTACACAGGTATCCTAGAGCCAGGTCCACCAAGCTACCAGGGCCTGTTAGCAGCAAGGACGCTAGCTCATGTACAGGCAGGGTTGATTTATGTTAGAGTAATGAACCCCACTAATACTGAGCTCCACATTCCATCTGACACCAGATTAGGTGATTTCCATGCACTTGATGAAGACAACGAGGTTGACATCCATGTTGAGGAACCTAGTGTATCCACAGTTACAGCTAGGACAGAACCATCTTTTCAACAGTTGTTACCGGATGTTGATCTCGGTCAGGCAGAAATTACTGATGAACAACGACACAAGCTTCAGTCTTTATTGTTGTCATACAGTGATGTTTTCAGTGCTCATGATCATGACTATGGACACACAAAGATAGTTAGACACAGTATCAGGACAGGAGATGCTCCACCCATTAAACAGAGAGCATACAGAACCTCACCCAACATAAGAGCAGAGATAGACAGGCAAGTTCAGCAGCTCCTTTCACAGAACATCATTGAAGAAAGTTGTAGCCCCTGGTCTTCCCCTGTTGTGCTCGTCAGAAAGAAAGATGGTAGTTACAGGTTCTGTATTGATTATAGAAAGGTAAATGCAGTCACCATTAAGGACTCATATCCCCTACCACGACCTGCAGATGCTCTTGACAGCCTTTCCGGTGCTTGCTGGTTCAGCACCATGGACTTATGTAGTGGATATTGGCAGGTAGAGCTTGAAGCACAAGACAAGGAGAAAACAGCTTTCAACACTGGCAGTGGACTGTACCAGTTCAAGGTTATGCCTATGGGCCTAACCAATGCTCCACCAACATTTCAGAGACTAATGGAGCTGGTGCTTCACGGCCTGCACTGGAAAGAGTGTTTGATTTATCTGGATGATGTCCTTGTTTTCAGTCGCTCTTTTGCAGATCACCTACAGAGTCTCACAGAGGTTTTCAGCCGTTTTCGCTCAGCTGGTCTCAAGTTGAAAGCCAAGAAGTGCCAGTTTGCACAAACACAAGTCACCTTTCTCGGACATGTTGTCTCCAATCAGGGACTGCAACCATATGCAAGGAACCTTGAGAAGGTTCGGAGATGGCCTACGCCCAGGACAGCTACAGAGGTGAGAGCATTCATTGGACTGTGCTCTTACTACCGTAGGTTCATCAAACACTTTTCTATCATTGCAGCTCCATTGCACACTCTCACACACAAAGGAGCAATCTTCAAATGGACTGTTGAATGTGAGGATGCTTTTCAATCCCTGAAACATGCTCTCACTCATCCACCTATCGTGGCACATCCCATTTTCACACAACCTTTTCTCCTGTACACTGACGCTTCACAGGGCAGCATTGGCTCTGTGTTGTCTCAACGTCAAGATGATAAAGAACGTGTTATTGCCTATGCAAGCCACACACTCAGTCCCTCTGAAAGGAAATGGTCTACATTTGACCTTGAGTTCTGGGCAGTTGTTTGGTCTGTGAGACATTTTAAACACTTTCTCTCTGGCAGCACATTCACTGTGATTACAGATCATAAGCCCCTCCTGAGTCTGAAGAAGACCCCAGTGGACAGTGACCCTACTGGGAGACGCAGTCGATGGATCTTTGAGCTGGATGTGTACAGCACGCTAATGCAGACGCCATGTCCAGGCGTCCGACCACTGAGGTTCACAACAAAGCTGTCCAGTGTGTTACCTCTTCCATCACCACCACAGAAACCACAGCATTGCTTAGCAGAGACACAAATGACAGAACTGTCACAATTTTGCCAGAACTTAGCCACACACTTTTCGGTTGACCTAGATAAACTGCAGCAACAGCAAAATGAAGATGAATGTCTCAGGGAGGTCATTGCATGGCTACATGATAAAAAGCACAGACCCCCTATTTGGCCGTTTAAAACACTCCTCCCCCACACTGAGAAAACTTTGGCATGAATTTCCCAAGTTGCTAATTCGACAGGGAATCTTGTGTAGAAAGGTCAAAGCAAACCCAAACACACCTGTTAACTTCCAGGTTGTTTTACCCACAGTTCTCATCTCCACAGCATTGACATGTTTACATGGTAATCACTTCAGTGGTCATCTGAGTGCAGAGCGCACACTTCAAAGAGCTAGACGTATCTGTTATTGGCCATATATGACCCGTGATATCCATAAGTTTTGTGCTGAGTGTTTGCCATGTCAGACACGGACCTGCCCCACTCCACATGAAAGAGCTCCCCTGCAGCCTATCCAAGCTGAGAGGCCATTTCAGAAAGTGGCCGTAGACATCACTGAACTTCCTGTTACATCAGCTGGCAACAGATATGTTCTTGTAGTTATGGACTATTTTACCAGGTATGTCAACCTCTTCCCATTGAAGGATCAACGTGCTACTACAGTGGCAAAGTGTATTTCTGAGGAGTACATCAGACATCATGGGGTGCCAGAGTCAATTCACACTGACCAAGGGAGACAGTTTGAGTCAGACCTCGTCAAGCATCTCTGTGGTTTCCTTGGCATTAACAAGACCCGCACATCACCATACCACGCCCAGTCAGATGGCATGGTTGAGAGACTGAACCGGACACTGAAAGATCAGCTTGATCAGTACATTGTTGAAAGTAGTGGTGAATGGGACCAGTATTTGCCACAGGCTGAGCTCGCCTACAATTCAAGTGTTCATTCAAGCACTGGGTTTTCTCCTTTCTTCTTGGTTAATGGTAGAGAACCTAACTTGCCACTTGATGTTATGCTGAACTGTTGTCCCACTGTAACCTCTTCTACCCCTGGTACACCAGCAGCTTATGCAACACACCTTGCTACATGCTTGTCATGTGCTTTCAGAGAAGCAGCTCACAACTCTGCTACAAACAAGCAGCGTCAAAAGACCCAGTATGACAAATAGGTTGTGTTCCACCCTCATCATCCAGGTGATTTAGTTCTCCTGGGTGATCCTGCACGAAAGATGAATAAGCTGGCTCCCAGATGGAAGGGCCCCTATGTGGTCCTGCGGCGCATGAACAATGGTGGTTACCCAGGTGTTACATATGAGATCAAGGATCCAAGGAGCATAGGCTCACGAGAATGGATTGTTCATCATAACAGACTGAAAACCTACAAAGGGACTTTTCCAGCTACCTCTCCTGTCAGACAGGCACCTACTGTACCTGCTGAGGTGGGCACAGCACCAGCCCCTCGCCTCACGGCCTTGTCAGGGGCCTTGCCTTTTCGCCCTCCCACTGCCCTTTTCATTTGAGAAGTATTTAGCCCCTTGTAACCTGCAATACCCACGGCCCTGGCACGCTACCCATCCAGAAACCAGGGTTACACATGCATCAAGTGTTAAAAGCAGTAGAAAGTAAACGTCTTAGTTTATGGTTTATCAACGATTTTTTTGTGATAATTCACGGAAATTAGGCATTTCTAGTGATGTTGATAGGTAAAATATGAAAAAATGTAACTCACTATCGCTGCGTCGTGCGCACCCTATTTTTTCCCTGATAATTGTACATTGTGAACAAAAATACATGTTAAATTAGTCTAATAAGAATCAATCAAACAAATGTCACTGTCCATAAATTCCAGCACAAATAGTGTCTATAATAAAGTAGATAAACAGTGTCTTAAAGCTGTATGTAGGAACACATGTCCATCGCCTCTACATTCCATTTAGGTTCTGCTCTTGCATTAATTACTCCTCTCATCTGCAAGTTGACTGTTTTCAGGAAAGAGATGCCATGAAGTCTCTCACCTCTTCACCTGACTTGTTTTGCTTCCAATGAAACCGTCAGATTGACGCATCACAGGAAAAAACCCTCTTCTTTATTTACAGCTTGAATAACCCTTTTTGCCCTCTTCCCCCACTCAAGATGAACACTCCTTTCTCTCTCAGGTCGGTCGAGTTCATCATCAAATGAATCTCTCTTCAGGGATGAAGAGGAACAGAAGAACTGTCATAACCATATGTTATAACTTATTTCTTTGCAATTGGAAATTAGGTAACGACTCTGATGTTCGGTGTCTTCTTGTCTTCTTGTGACAAGGATTATCAAGTACACCCTCCAGAGTAAAAGCACTCTGGGCCTCTCCTCTGTTTTCCTAGCCCTCCTGCCCAAATGGTTTACGACTATCTCTTATCATACATTCCAACCTCTAATGGTTTCTGCACTCATCCAGATTTTAAGCAAGTTCTAAATTATCATTAAACCAGGAACTTATGCTCTTAATTTTAACAGATTAAGAAACAGCTAAAGAAGTTGATAACACTGAACTTTTCCCCGTGTCACTGTGATGAAATTTGACTGAAATCAAGATTTAATGTTTAATGTGTCCTGTGTGAAAACCACAGCACCTCCTGATGATAAGCCCTGGTACGATTGGAACAGACCTTCAGGAGATCTTTTGTGTAATAAGTTCCTTGATAACCAGTAAATGTTTCTGATATGTTTTGTTTAAACAAGTATTAAGCTAGAACCAGGAGGAATAAGTATAAGTGATTCTACTAGTTCTACGGTATATTCCAGTGTGTTTTTATTTTGATCCAGTTTTAATTTCCTTTAATTGTTCAGTGATCTTTAATCATGACATAATCCTTTTTCATGATAGACAAGGTCCATCTATTGAGCCATGGTGAGATTCTATGAAAGGTGAAGCACGGTTTTGAAACGTTTAAAACTATAGTTTAGTTTTAGTGAGTTCCTATGAATCTTCACACTCACCACTATCTACTTGGAGACAAAAAGCTGGCAGTCCTGCCCCCAGGCCCGCCCGCCTTTTGGAGACAACAAAACAGAGAGACCTCACTTCTCTCCTCAGAGTTTTCGAGTTGTTTTCAGTTGTTTTTCATTCTTTTAAGTCCTTAGTTATTCTTAGTCTCACTCTTAATTTTGAAACTCTCATCTTTGATTTTTCTTTACTTTTACTTTAACACGCTTCAAGACAGCGATATCAGCAGAAGTGCTCACGCATTGATTTTTCTCATTTTTATATTTTTCGCAGTATTGATTAGCTTCTTTTTATTAAGTTTGTACCAGAACGAAGTTCTGTTTTAATTTTATTATACAGTTAAGTATCGTAACCTGATTTAGAGGAAGTGAACTTAATTTAGATTATCTTGTATTAAGTAACAACGGAAGATCTGCCTGATCAACGTATCATCCTCCGTTATTTTATCCAAGAAGTTAAATTTAGTTTATGAAATCAGAGCCTGAGAACCACCACTCGAAGCAACGAAGAAGAACATCTTTATTAAAATCATCATCACAACACTACAGCAACTTGCTGTGTCTGAAACCGTGCAAGTGGTTTCCAACGAAAGACAGACTTTGACAAGCCAGAACGGCTCTGACCCACCACGCTCTCAAGCGGTAACTCCCCGCTGGGCATTGAACCAGGATCGTCACCGGCCCGGTACTGGACCGGCCACACTCTTCCTAAGACATCGGACTGAGGTCCCCAACCAGCTGATACCGGACGAGCTGACACCCGGCCATTGGACCAGGACTTCCGGCTAGAGTCGCAAACCACCGGAGAGAAACCCTCCGCCGCTGACTCTGCCACTCTGCTAAGAAAGTAGGCTCTCCATCACCCATAACAGCTGGATTCACACATGATGAGTTGGTGTCTTATGGTTCTGATCTTTTAGTTTAAGAGAAATTCAGTTAGGATTTGTTAGTATTAAAATGACTCTCGTAATATTTAGGCTAAATGCTTCAACCTAACTCGTGATCTCACCATCAGCCCATATTCCACTAATAACCCATTACTTAGTTATTCACATGTCCTGTTACCTGTTATTCATTTAAATTGCCATTTCATTTATTTACTCTGAATTATTTGGTCAATAAACATCAGCTCCATTATCAGATGCACACCGTGAAACAGCTCATTCACGTATGATTATGTGGATATTTAATAACAATAATACACTAATAACAATCCCTCCACCACCCCTATTGACCTGTAGGAGTCAGGACAGAGGAGCAGAGAGAGTGAGAGGGGAGAAACCTCTACTGGAAAGGTGAGTCTAAAGGATTTCACAGGATAGAGTCATTTGTGATGCAGACAGTTTTGGAATTTTATGGGGTGACTTCCTTCTGGATTATCAGCTGTGTTTCTCACTTTACGCATGGATGCACACAGTGAAACAAGAGCTGAGCACATTCACGTATGATTTTCATCAGTGGAAAATAATAATAATGATAATAATAATAATAATAAATAATACATTAATAATAATTACTTCACCACCCCTATTGACCTGTAGGAGTCAGGACAGAGGAGCAGAGAGAGTGAGAGGGGAGAAACCTCTACTGGAAAGGTGAGTCTAAAGGATTTCACAGGATAGAGTCATTTGTGATGCAGACAGTCTTGGAATTGTAAGGAACTTGATATGAATATGAAATATGAAACATTTCAGTCAAAGTGCACCATATAAGACTTATTTAACTTGAGCTTTTATTTAGGAGAGTAATGATTGGAAAGTGGAGATAGCCAAGAGAGAGATGTATAAGCCAAATTAGCCTGGCCCAAATATTTTCAAGAGTACCTTAATATAACTGTAATTTATGTAATTAAGTAATATTTTTTCAGGGCTTGAAATTACAACCATTTTAGTCACATATGTGCCCAAAATGTATTCTGTGCGACTTCAAAATATTTGGGGGTAAACAATTATTGTGTTGTGAGTGAAAGTCATGGCATTACCCTCTTTGTTGATCAGTTATTAATTCAAATCATCAGAATCAGAATCAGAATCAGAATTCCTTTATTTGTCCCGCAAATGGGGAAATTTCTTTGTCACAACAGCCAAAGGACAGTATCACACTTAAACAGTAATAAAAGTAAAAAATAAACAATATAATAAGACATAAGAAATAGAATTTAACTGGTATATACATAATATCTACAATATGAAATTGGTATTTACAATATGACATAGTATTTATTATTTATAATATGGACAGTGTAAGTTTAAACAGTTGGTATTTTTATTTACAAACAATAAATAATAAATATGGATATTAAAAATTGTCCAATTTGTGCAAACCAGAAAGTGTGTGGATATGTGCAGAGTTTTTTTATTGCACAGTGCACAGTGAGGTCTACTGGGAGCAGTGCTGGTTGTAGATTCTGACAGCAGCAGGAAGGAAGGACCTGCGATACCTCTCCTTCACACACTTGGGGTGTATCAGCCTGTCACTGAAGGAGCTGACCAGTGCTGTGATAGTGGCCTGTAGGGGGTGGGACTCCTTCACCAGCAGCGATGATAGCTTGGCCATCATCCTGCTGTCTCCCACCACCTGCACTGGGTCAAGAGAGCATCCCAGGATGGAGCTGGCCTTCTTGATAAGTTTATCAAGTCTCTTCCTATCTGCTGCCGAAATGCTGCTGCTCCAGCAGACTATACCATAGAAAATGGCTGATGCCACCACAGAGTCATAGAAAGAAGTCAGGAGTGCCCCCTGCACTCCAAAGGACCTGAGCTTCCTCAGCAGATGGAGTCTGCTCTGACCTTTCTTGTATATTGCTGCAGTGTGATGAGTCCAGTCCAGTTTGTTGTTCAGGTGAACTCCCAGGTACTTGTAAGACGTCACCATTTCAATGTCCGTTCCCAGGATGTTCACCTGAATGCAGGGTTGTTTGCGCCTGCGGAAATCCACCACCAGCTCTTTGGTCTTCCCGGCGTTGAGCTGGAGGTGGTTCCGCTGGCACCAGTCCACAAAGTCCTGAATAAGTTCTCTGTAGGCTCCGTCATCCCCGTCCCTGATGAGGCCGACGATAGCAGAGTCGTCAGAGAACTTTTGTAGATGGCTGTGGGGTGTTTGGTGGGAGAAATCAGCAGTGTACAGGGTGAACAGGAAAGGGGCCAGGACTGTTCCCTGTGGGGCCCCTGTACTGCAGACAACCGTGTCCGACACGCAGTCCCGAGTCCTCACATACTGTGGCCGGTTGGTGAGGTAATCGAGGATCCAGGACGTGAGGTGTTGGTCCACCCCCGTGAGCTCCAGCTTGTCCCCCAACAGTGCAGGCTGTATGGTGTTGAAAGCACTGGAGAAATCAAAGAACATGATCCTCACAGTGCTTCCAGGCTGCTCCAGGTGGGACAGTGATCTGTCCAGGAGGAAGATGATGGCATTCATTGTGTTTAATGTAACATGAAGGGTCAGGCAGAAGGAGATGTGGAGGGAGAGAAAGATCAACAGGCAAGGTCAAGGCAGAGAGAGCAAGGGGATCCAGAGATGGATCAAGAGGCAGAGGAAGATCAAGATATTACAGAGAGAGAAGGAGAGCAAACAGACCAAGAGAGGGAAATTGATGAAGCAGCTGCAGCATCTCACTCCACTACAGGGTTTGATTTAGGTGACAAAGACACAGGGCCCAGACAGGTAAAGCTGAAGAGCTACCCACAAGATAGCTTTGGTACGCAGAAGCGAGCATTTCACCACAGCTGGTTTGAAAAGCACAACTGGTTAGAATATTCAGTCAATCAGAATACAGCTTTCTGCTTCCCATGTAGAGTGTTCGGCAAAAACATCAAACATGATAGTTTGGTCAGTAGTGGTTGCAAGAACTGGAAGAAAGCTTTAGTCATCTTTGGCAAACATGAGATTGCACAAACACATAAGGACAGTGTTGTTGCATGGAAAAGCTACCAGGCAACTAGAAAACAGGGAGACGTTGCACAGATGATAGCTTCTGCAAATGTGAGTGAGATAGTAGAGAGAAGAGAATATCTCAGGCGAATTGTTGCAGTCACTTCTATGTTAGGGAGACAGGGACTCCCTTTTCGTGGCCATGATGAAGGAAAAGACAGCACAAACAGAGGGAATTTTCTTGCGTGCATGGAGCTTTTGAAGGAATTTGATCCTTTTCTTCAAAAACATAACCCCCCATCAAATGCTCATTATACCTCAGCAACCTCCCAGAATGAGATGATTGACTGTTGTGCCCAGGAAGTGACAAGTGTCATTGTAACTGAAATGACAAAGTCCAAAATCTATGCCATCATGGCAGATGAGGCAAGAGATGTCAAATCAGAGCAGTTAGCTGTTTGTGTCAGGTATGTGTCAGGTGGGGCAGTGAAGGAACGTTTCCTAGCACTTGCAGAGATGAGATCATTTGATGCCCAGTCCATTGCAAATGAGCTGCAGCAGCAGATTCAAAACAACGGTCTTGCAGAGCTTAAGTGTTGTAGCACAAACATATGATGGCGCAGCTGTCATGAGTGGGACCGCTGGAGGTGTACAAGCACACTTTAGAAGGCTCCATCCTGAAGCTATCTATGTGCATTGTTATGCTCATGAACTCAACCTGGTGTTATGCCATACTTGCAAGGCCATCCCAGAGGCTGTGGAGCTTTTCAGCTTGTTGGAGTGTGTTTACTCTTTCTTCAGCACCTCCCTAGTGAATCATCACAAGTTCATGGAGGCTCAGACAAGGCTTGGATTGACAACAGTTGAGCTTGTGCAACTTTCAAACACTCGCTGGGCATGTCAGCTGCGGTCAATCAGTGCAGTTCTTGACACATTGTCTGCCATTTTGGAGTGCCTTTCTGCTATTAGATCCCCTATAGCTGTTGGTCTCAGAGCAAAGCTCTATAAGTTCTCAGCAGTCTATGCACTACTGATGTTTCAGTCACTTCTGTCTGTAACCGAAGGACTCCACAAGCTCCTTCAGAAAGAGACTTTAGACCTGGCAGAAGCTTTGATCTGCAAACAAGCAGTGTGTGACACACTTAAGGGCAAACGCACAGATGCATTTGCCACAGAGCTTTATGAGAGAACCAAAACCCTGTGCCACACCCACAATATCCCTGAACAAGGTGCCAGGACAAGGCATAAACAGAGGAAAATGGAAGATTTTGTGCTGGAGACAACTGCAGGTGCACGCACTGAATTGAACAACTCAGACACATTGAAAAGAGAGTTCCTTTTCCCTTGTGTGGATAGGATGGTTGGTGAGCTTGAGCAAAGATTTTGCAGTGTAGATGCAGGGCTACTAAGAGGCATACAGGCATGCAGTCCTAAGTCTGAGAACTTCTTGAGTGAATCACACTTGAATGAACTTGCAAAACACTACAGCATTGACCTGAAAACAGAGGAGGTTCTGGTGGCCAGAAACTTTCTTGCCCGGAAAACAGAGGCTGGATGTTCACCCAAAGATATGTTGACTGTGCACAACCTCCTTGATTCAGACATGTTTCCCTCTCTGAAGGCAACCATCCAAGTTGCCCTAACAGTGCCTGTAAGCAGCTGCTCGTGTGAAAGGTCCTTTAGTGCACTGCGTCGGCTGCACTCCTGGCTACGTCAAACAATGGGTCAGAAAAGACTTCACAGTCTTGCAGTCATGTCAATTGAAAAAGAGGAGCTTCAGCACCTAAATCACAATAGAGTGATAGACGCCTTTGCCACCCTTAAAAACAGACGACATTCTTTGATGCTTCCACCCACCAAGTAACTGCCAATTGTAGCCATGTTATTTTAAAATGGTGTACTTTGTGAGAACACAGTGCTCTTTTTTTTGCACACAGTTTTGGCTAATACATGTGGGCTCTTAATGAATAAGAAGCATTGGTTAAATACGGCACTGTAACTATGTGGATTTTTTTTCTTTTTTTGTTGTTGTTAATGCTGTAAACATACAGTAGTTCCTGTGTTTGTTGTTGTACTGTGTTAAAAATGTAATGGTGGCCTAAAACATTTACACAGTAAAGTATCTCTGTTAAATCTGTCCAGAACGTGCAATTTCTCAGTTTTTGTTAGCTGTTTGTGAAATTAAACGTTCGCTCACATTCTGTGCATCTCCTTGGGGCTAAGCCCCCCCTGTCCTTAAAACCTAGTGACGCCCCTGCTCCAGAGAGTGTATTATGATTTATTTATCGTCTCGTCTAAACAAACAACTGAACTAACTAAAACCGCGACCGGGAGTCAACGGACGGAGGTAGACGGAACCAGGACGCTGGAGCAGCTGGCCGGGCCCGACGCCTCCGAAGTGGGACGCCGACGTCCCTGGAAGACCTCTCGGACCGAGCTACGGGTGGTGAGCGTCGGTGAAAGCAACCAGTAACTCGAGCATTGTGCAGTATGGCAGCAGACTCCCACCAAGCTCCAGTTTCCATTTAAAAAAAAATATGCGCCGCCGTGTCATCCCTGTAGCCTAGACTCACGGGAGCCCTATCATTAAATCTGTGATTTCCAGGGTGGCGTGTGGTCGCGACACTTTGCATAATAAATCTGCCCCACCCCCACCCTTACAGTAACACAGTTCACTCACTCTTTGCTCTGCCTATGTTGCTAATTGGCAAGTGCACCTCTAGCTAACTGTGATTTTATGAATGTGTGAGTGACCTCTGCATGAAGGCTGTCTGGCCAACTAATATCTGTGTCAGGGATCACTTTCTGGAATTCTTCCATCTTCTAAATGTCAATGACTTGTTTATACAGTATATTTCCTGTTGTGTTTTGCAGAACGACTCCATCGCAACAAGGAGAGCTTGCAGTCTCCAAGCACTAGCTTTGTATCTCAATGAAGACCCTGAAAAGCTAGTGAAGGAGTAAGGAGTAACTGTCATCAGTTGTTTTAAAGTGATATTTTCACTCAACATTGAATAGAGCTAAATATGCTCTCATCAATGTGTCAAATTTTGTAATTGACTCACCAAGATTCAATGCCTCTGTGAAGGAGAGGTGTTGAGTTTTACCTCCACATTCACTTTCATTGTGCCTACAAATATCGCAGAATATATGATTTGTACACTTTGACGAACCTTTCCAATACCAGTTGTTTGTTAGAGGATTTTTTTTCCCTTGATAGAGTCTTTACATTTTCTCCCAAAAAGTTTTTATTTATTTTTATTTTACTGACTTCACTTACTGGTGAAGTCAGTTATCAAGATGAATATTAAAATGGTGCAAGTTTCATGTGAGTTATGTGCTTTCAGTGGGAGAGTTTTTATTAAATTATGTTGTCCCCTTTTGTCTGTTTTTAGAGTGAGAACCCTCATGTAACCCAGACAGATTTGGATCAGACGGTCATCGGCATCTATGTGATGAAACATCCAGGTGCAGGTGTTGATCAACTTCCAGAAGATGTTGGCATGATAGTTGAAGGTGTGCAGGTGCTTCTCAGGGATGTCGCCACTGCTTGTGCCTTACTGTTTGGGATCATCTACGACCTGAACCTGAGCTATCCAACTTACCTCAGGTACACTTTTGAATTCATTTAAAAGATCCTGATGGAACTTGATAGACACAGACTTTCGACCAAAATCCAGGTAATCAAAAACAAACTGCTGGAATGAATGCATGAAGCTGTTACAGTGTTGTGACCTGGAGGCTATTCAGTGTGCTGAAATGTTTTTGTTATCGTGTTGACTTGAGCTTTAGTTTTGACTGTCCATTAACCTTTTTTGTAACTTCTTACTGTTAATGCTTTATGGGGTTATTTTTGTCTCATATATATTTGTAAACGCACAGAGGGTGATCTACAAATATTCCTTGGTTTACACACGTGTTTTGATATCCACAAATACAAATTTCTAATTTGTAACTTGTATTTTGGTTTTTACAAATACATGTGTAAATATATAATTTTCCATTTGTGAAATGGAAAATTCTGCCTGTGAAGTGCCTGTGAAGTGTGATATTCCTTCCACAAACACAAAGTTAGGATGTGTAACTTTTGTGTTGGTTTTTACAAATAAATGTGTATTTGTAAATATAATTTTTTTCATTCGTAGAAAAAAAGACATTTGCGAAAACGGAAAATTCTGCTTGTGAAGTATGATTCAGCATTTGTGGATCACCAATCACACACACGCATCTTGTAGTGGAGACCCTAGGTGTATGCAGCTGATTCAGGGGGTATCACTGAGTTCACTTCGGTGTGTCGGCCAGGACACCACTTTCAGCCTAATCTTCAGAGACTGAATGTGTTTGACTGTGTCCTGTTTATTTTCCTCTTACAGGCGATTGTTCTGTGGTTCTAAACATAAAATGACAAATACATAAATGAGTAAATAATCATCAATAAATCAAATCACTTAGCTCAGATTCAGTAAGCTAACATAAAGACTGACACAATTATAGCTCTGTAATTAGCTTAGCTAACTAGCACTATCAGAGAAACATAATATGAACACAGTCATAAATCCCTCTTATAACTACCATAACACACTACGCAACAGCGCGCTGATTAACCAGATGATAACGATCAATATAAACACGGGCATATCACGTGACACTTAATACACTCGCTCGTAAAATAAGCTAGCGGACGTAACGATCATAAAAAGCTACAGCATGGCGAGTGCTAAAGTCACACATCATACGGCCCAAACGTTCACCAATGCACCAGCATACATACAACACTCTCACAACCCCGACAGACGTACTTACATGCTTCATTCACGCACAGACAGTCGCCATAACACGAACAGATGACCCGACAGTTACTCCTCACGTCCGTCACTCACTGTGGCCAAAACACCGCTGCGCGACCGAGTGCGGTCAATTACGCTATAAGCCCAGCAGGGGGCGCTGCTCACACATCAATCCTCTAATGATAACTAGATAACACATCTAACAGCACCAAATACACAGTAACTTTGGGGCCTTTTCTACACATCTCTTTCCTCGATGACGTATTTCTAAGACGTTCTTGACGTTCTCGTGATTCACAAATGGCCCGTCCTCCCCACCACTAGGTGGCAGTGTTTTCAAGTAGCTGAATGGTTTAACGCCCCACTTGGAGGGCAAGTCTATGGGCAAAACAATACAGCCTGCTGCCTGCCCGCTAGCTTATGACAAGCTAAGGAGCCTGCTGGTGCTGGTGTCGTGCCAATGTAGGTATCCCCGACAGAAACTGTTTACCTGACCGCGGGAGCACGCATTCATTCAGCGAAGGCAGAAACAGCGCTGCGCTTGCTTTCACCCAAGTAAATTAAAACTAACAACAATTGCATTGTTTAATTCAATGTTCTGGTGTTGTTATTATCTACAAGATTTTGCAACATGGCCCACACATCAAAATAAATGCTTTTATTCTTTTGTACGTCGTAACGTCGTACTTCCTACTGAACGGAAAAACCAAGGCAATAATTTCCTCATGTGATTGACATATAACACGCTGTAATTCAATTCCTGGTTTGGAATTTGTCGAACTAAATAAACGTCGATATCCAAAATCAAGATCACTGTGATTGTTTTCTGGCTTCAATTACGTCTATTAAATCTACTTCACTCGAAATGTACTATAATGGACAGATGAAGCCTGACCTTTGAACGATTTATTCTATGTGTACTTCAGATAGCCTACTACTCTATAACCTCTGTGATTATGAACAAGTTTCCTCACTTGTAGTAATGATCCACAAATGCTGAATCATACTTAAAAAGCAGAATTTTCCATTTTTGCAAATGTCCTTTTTTTACGAATGAAAAAATTATATTTACAAATACACATTTATTTGTAAAAACCAACACACAAGTTACACATCCTAACTTTGTGTTTGTGGAAGGAATATTTACATGTATAGAACAACACTGCCACCCAGTGGTGAGGAGGGCTGGCCATTTGTGAATCACGACCTATATGTTTGTGGATCTGTGTGAATCTCGACAAGAACGTCTCAGAAATACGTCATTGAGGAAAGAGATGCGTGTGTGCGATTGGTGATCCACAAATGATGAATCACACTTCACAAGCAGAATTTTCCGTTTCACAAATGGAAAATTATATATTTACAAATACACATTTTATTTACAAATACACATGTATATGTGGATAGCAAAACATGTGTGCAAACCAAGGAATAGTTGTAGATCACCCAATACAACTCTCAATACAATCAGATAAATGTTTATATTTTCTTGAAATCAGAAGATTAAATCGCAACGACCATATAGCCCCATATATGTATTTTTTAACCCCAAATCCAACGCCACCACCTGTGAGTCTACAGTTGTGGAGATAAATTAGACCTGCATGTGGAACTACAAGTGAGACAGTGAGCAGTAACCAAGTAACTGTCATGTTGTTCTTTTCAAAAATATGGGACTGATGGTCAAAAGTATCATTAAAATGCATAGTTTTACATAAAACAGCATGAGATTTTTTTTGCCGGCCTATACAAGGGCCCAATTAGATTTCTTTTCATGGGGCCCAAAATCCCTGGCGGCGCCCCTAGTTGCCATTTAGGCTATAGACTGATTGTCTTGGCTTGCATCCATGCAATATTGTAATATTATAGGCCTACTGCATATTGAGAAAATGTATTTCTGTATTGCGCAACAATCGGGAGATGGGGACCCCTGAATATTGACGGGTATTTTGCACACTGCTTTCAGTCACCACTTAATGAGAGATGAGATGAGGATGAGTAACCTGCTGCTGCTGAAACTGAGCTAGATACAACAAGCCAAACATCACCTCGGCGGGTGCTCTCTTCAAGACCACAACCAACCACAAGACCTACATAACTTGCGGTCTTTCCATTCACCCACCTGCTTCGTTGTCCAACCAGCCGGAAAGTCACTTGTACTAGCAGCAGTAGCAGCTAACGTTACCTCAGCACCTGCTGCGTCTTTGGAGCACTCGGCCTCAACTTCACGGGCTTCTTCACTAGCCATTTTTTGTATGACTTCTCAACATTATGTCTTTCTTCTGTTTGGCACACATGGCTTATTTGCATACGTGCACAGGACCGGCTGGCTCCGCTTGGCAAAAATTAAATCATATTTGTGAATAAATGTTTTGGATTCTGAATACTGGACATGGTGAGCTTAAACACATTTTAGTGACCATTAATGACAATAAAATATTTTATTTTTTATTTTTTTAACAAAACTTGAGACCCCTTTTAAATGTTGCTTTCAAGGCTTTCAGGGGGTCTCATGGGTTAATCGGGGGGTCGAGCCCCCCCGGACCACCCCTGTATTTCGCACTATCACAGTGATGATAGTTTTGTTATCATCCTCCTCTCTACCACCACCTGCACTGAGTCAAGGGGGCAACCCAGGACAGAGCTGGCCTTCCTGATCAGTTTGTCGAGTCTTTTCCTGTCAGCGGTTGAGATGTCGTCAGAGAAGATCATGGTCAGGTGGTGAAGAAAAATAGGTAATAATTGAACCTATACAACAAGTAGTTCTGACCAAGCAATCTGATTGGTCAGCTAGACATTTAGAAAATGCTTAAATACAGCACACCTTACCATTGTCAATTGAAAAAAATGCCTCATCACTATCATATATCGCTGCCTATAACTTATTTACTGAGACTGTGTGGTTATCTATTGTAACCCGCTTCAAAAACCAGTGTTGTCACAGAACAAAAAAAACAAGTGATACGTGAGAACTTTATATTATATTATTTGTTCATTTTAATAGCCTATTGCATAGGTTTTTGATTGAACTAATCTGTTTTTTTGTTGCTCTCAAAACTTTTCCTACATAGGCTGAATATCCATTTGTAGGCCTACACTGGAATCAGCTTTTAATCAACAAATCTGTGATAACCCTGATCTTAAATCAAAAAAACTGAATGGTCTATTAGCAAGAGCCCCTAAAAATGTATTGAAATGATATTCCTGTTCAGCTTTGACCTCACTGGATGCGTCTCTCCTCTCTCAGCTGGCGCTCTGAGTCTGTGACAGCGTGTACACAGTAACATCTAGGTTGCTACGGACGTTACTAAGGAGGATCTACTTGCTTTTGGACATGAAAAGTAGCACAAAGTGATGCCAACTGACCACGGCGCAAGCGCGTTGGTCCTGACTGCATCACTGTCATGCCCAAGCATAAAAATATAAAAATCAAGAACCATGATGAACCATGTGCTTCTCACACAAACGTTGAGCTCTGTGAATAAAGGCAAAGTAGCTGTAAATGCATCTCAAGGTACAAGCGTGTGGCATAGCGCGCAGGCCACCATCACATCCAAGCCACATTAATGTGTTTGTCTTTTCCTGGAGGCTTTTCATCAAGTGTCAAAGTGACTAATTCTGGCTTACTGTGCAGTCTCTTGCGGCCATCTAGTGGCCCTGGCATGAAAACACATTTCAACTTCCTCTCACAAATGACTGTTCTGAAGACATCAGCAAGATATGACTGCCAGTGTCAGGCATCAGTCATGTAAACAAGATGTTTTATTTATCATATATGCAGAGTATTATTATTGCACTTGAATATTTAAACAATGTTGAATGACAGTAGCCACAGTTATAATTGTGATTACTGTAATAATAAAAAACACAATCCAAACTATATGTTTTAAAGGCCAGTTTTTACTTTTTAAATTCTCTTTCCACTGTCCTCATTCCTGCCCCCCTTTTCCCCCCTCATTCATGCCATCAGCATCCATTAGTTTTAAAGACAAAGATAATAATAATTGTGTGACCATGTGAGCTGACATCAATGTCCTGTTTAGCTTCAGCACCCTCATCCATAGCATCAAGCACTCCCTTCAGCAGCTCCAACCTAAACCTCTCCTTCACAGGGAGTCTGAAGACCTCCATGCTGGGGCCCGGACCCCCTACATTGGTCTTCTCCTGGCCACGGGCTTGCTATTCTGTGTTTAAAAACAAAGGATAACAGAAGTTTGTTTGAATTTTGTGGTAAGCAGATGCACATCTCTACATGACATACATGACCATGTAATCATCCATCCATTATTGGGTGACTTGATGCGGGGTTGGATGTGAACTGACTCCAATAGTCATAGCTCTGCCCATCATGACTTCATGGGGGCTAAATCCCGTTGTGGAGTTTGACGTGCTGCGAATAGCATACAGCACTAGTAGAAGGGCACCAGGCCATTTTAGCCCTTTTGTCATCATAGTCTTTGTTAACTTTCCTTTGATGGTGGAGTTCATTCTCTCCACTTGACCTGAGCTTTGTGGGTGATAGGGAACATGCAATCACCACTGGATCCCCAGTATTGATGCAAGACTGAGTAATTTTTGCAACAAAAACAGGGCCCCTATCACTATTCACATAGTTACCCCTAAATACGGGATAAGCTCTTTTATCAAACATTCTACAGCTGTTCGTGCATCTTCTTTTCTTGATGGATACGCTTCCACCCATTTGGAAAACATATTAGTGATTACAAGCAAGTATTTTTATCAAAATCAATCTGCATATTTACAAAAGTACCTGATGGCGGCGGCAAATGGTTATGGCTGATGGTATTACCTGCTCATCTTGTCTGTTGACATATCATGCAATTATTCACCAGTGTTTGTGCAACATTTGTAATGCCTGGTGCAAAACCACTGCGATCAGATTATGTCATTTACCCCCCCTTTTCCTACATGTGTAGGCCCGTGTGCAACGCAGGCTAAAACATGAAGGAGAGTGCGGGGGCAGACCGGCCAACCATCAGGGTGGAGCCACAAGCCAGACTCCTGTTGAGAACAACCTTTCCTGATCCATGTCTTTTTCTCCTCACCATCAGGGTGGTTTTGTGACACAGTGACATCATCAAAAGAAGGGAGAACAGGAAGTTCAGGAGGTTGAAGTACATTGATGTACCACTGAAGATGAGGAAACGGCTGCCTGTTTGGCTGCTGCATCTGAAAAACAAATACAAATGAGAAAATATCAAAAATATATTCTAGTTCATGTAGCTCTAGCTGTAATGTTCACATTTGATAAACTGGAGTGCCCTTACACCAGGAGCGACTTTCCCAGCAATCTTGGGAAAAAAACTGCTTAAGCATTCTATAGATCTCTTGCTTCAACAGAATATCAATTTTTAATTACCATTTTATGGGATGCACATAAACCACTTTTATCACTTACACAACTATCTTAAACCACCTGTGAGGTAAAACTGTTTATTTGGTTTTTAACTATTGGGTCACTAAGAAAAACTAACAGGACAGTTTAATACTGACTGACACTCTCCACCTGTTCTGAAATTAATTGGTTAGTCTCTTGTAAAAAAGACTGTAAAATAACTTAACTAACTACCTTCTTCATCATTTATATTCTATGTTTATAGTCTATGATCCTTATTTGTCAGGCACTTCAGAGCAAGCCAACTAACTAAATATGAATGTGTTCAAGTTTCTATTTCAATAATAAAATCCCCTTTGGGTTAATTTTCTGTGAACTGTTTCATCTCTGTGTGATGTAAAATAATGAGCAGATCAGAGGAAACTGTCAGTTTATTGTTTTGTTTATTGACCTGATGATTTTATAACAGATCAGTAACACATGTTTGTGAATCGGTTAAAACTTGAGTTTAGGAGTTTAAGATCCAGAGGGTTCAGTTTCATGTTTTTATTTTTGAAATGTATACAAAACAGAAAAATGTTCTCTGGGTACGCCATTGGTTTAGTATAGGCGATGTCAGGGACAGTCATCAGGGCTGGTGTGGCCAGGGCTGTTTGGCATACTGGATGGTGTCGCATGCAGCTCCGATGTCAGAGTTTTTGGCCAGAAGGTGTCGTGTCAGCATAGCATGTGGGCCAAGGACTCCACGAGATGGGGGTCCATCCCTGGGGAGGGAGTGGGGTTCATAGGTAAGAAGGGACACCATAAAGCAGTGATCATCAACTGGCAGCCGCCAAACCTTCCAATCCGGCCTGCGACTGGATTCCAAAATTGTGAGGATCAAAGAGAAAATATTGTGTGGTCCCCGCTATAAAAGCAACAGAAAAAACAACTGAGACTGAAATAACTATCAGATGTCATGTTTCAGTGTCTGTTTGTTTCTGTTTCCTGTTTTACTTTGAAGTTTTGCCCTTGTGTGTCGTGTCCCGCTTGACAGTTCCTCCTGTGTTTTTCCGTTGATTCCCTCACCTGTCCGTGTCCCTCCTCACTCCACCTGTTTCTCATCCCCTCATTAGTGTTGTTGGTATTTACTCTTTGTCCTCCCTCTTGTCTTCGTTAGTCCGTTTCATGTCTCCCTCCGTGATGTTTTGTGATTTCCCGTTCCCGACTTTTCTCCGTGTTAGCGTCTGTTAGACTGTGTCCGTCTCTGTCCGTCTTGGTCTTGCCTTCCTCTGTTCGTCCGTGTTCCCCCTTGTTGTCAGCCTTTGATCTCCACAAGCTTCTAAAAAATGTGATTTTTATATCATTTCATTTGAATGTCCAGCCCCCAAGGTGTCTGTCCGTAAAAATTCTGGCCAATTCTGCTGCAAGATGTGGTCTTACCTTGAGGCAGGTGTGGGTACAAAGCTGCCTCCCTCAAACCTGTTGGACCCTGCTGATACCCCAGAGCCCCCTCTGTCTGTCTGTGGGAGGGATTGTAGTTCTCCAATAGAGGGGTCGACCCCTCTGGAGCTTGGGTGAGTCCACTCCTCATCAGAGTCTCTACTCACCTGAAGATCACACAGTCCCAGTCTGGTTACCTACTGGTTTATACTGGCTCATACTAAGTAACAGATGGTTATTCTAGTCTCACGTAGACCTAAGTCAGTATCAGACCAGTCTAATGTGAGTCTGATTCAACATCTGTGATTACACGATAACGTATTGGTATTCTACTGACACTTTTTTCTATATGATATTTTAAGTCACTATACTTTGATGTTTCTATCGTTCGATTTAGATTTAAACTCAAAGAAATTAATGTTTTTTAACCGAATATACTAAACTACGACATTTTTTATGACTTCTTATGTCATTTACCATACAACTATACAAAGTGGTTTCAGTCCTACCTCTCAGACCGGAGCTTCTCTGTCCAGCTTGGCCAGCATTTTTCGGCAACTTCCCCTCTAAGTTGTGGAGTGCCCCAAGGTTCTGTTTTGGGCCCCCTCCTTTTCTCGATATATATGTTGCCTCTGGGATCCATATTTAGAAAGTACAACATCTCTTTTCATTGTTTTGCCGATGATGTACAAATCTATTTACCCCTAAAGATTAATGGGCGAGCCTCTGTTCAGACTCTACTAGACTGCCTTAAAGATATCCAAACTTGGATGGAAGTTAATTTTCTGTCTTTAAACAAAAACAAAACTGAAATCATGATGGATGTGACAGCGCCATTGGCTCCCTTAAGTCTTACTGTCATCCTTTTGCAAGGAACCTTGGTGTTATCTTAGAGAGTGACTTTAGGTGTGACAAGCAGATATCCTCCATTGTCAAAACAAGCTTCTTCCAACTAAGGCTGTTGGCAAAAGCAAAGGTTTATCTCCCAAGACATGTATTTGAGAGATTAATTCATACCTTTATTACATCTCGTTTAGATTATTGTAATTCCTTGTTTGTTGGCCTTGACCAGAAAGCACTGCGCCGCTTGCAGGTTGTTCAAAATGCGGCTGCCCGCCTGCTGACTGGAAAGAAAAAACGCGAGCACATAACTCCTGTCCTTGCATCTTTGCACTGGCTGCCTATTAATTTTAGGATTCAGTTTAAAATTGTATTAATTGCTTTTAAATGTATGAATGTTTGGCACCACCTTATTTATCTGAGCTTTTACAGTTGCACACCACTGCTAGGGCACTCAGGTCATCTAACCAGCTGCTCCTGGCAGTACCCAGGTCCAGACTCTCCACTCGTGGAGACAGAGCCTTCTCAGTCGCGGCTCCTAAGCTGTGGAACAGCCTACCTCTCCATGTTAGAGCTGCACAGTCCGTTGAACATTTTAAAACACTCCTAAAAACGTATCTTTTTTCCTTGGCGTTCACTCCCAGCTAAGCAAACAATCTTGGCTCTCTCTTTTTCTTTTCCCTCTCTCTCTCTTTTTACTCTCTTTTTATTCTCTTTTTAATCTAAATTTGTTTTAAATTGACTACTATCCCTTGTGTTGTTTTTAATTGTTTATTGTATTATTGCTGTTTATTGTTTTTGTGATTAACTTTGTTGTGCTTTTGCAATTGTACAGCACTTTGGTCAACTGAGGTTGTTTTAAATGTGCTTTATGAATAAATTGTGACTTGACTTGACTTGACAACTGACCTTTGACCCCTCTATGGCGCCACCCTCACTGTTGCCTCTGTCCATCTCCACATTATTCTCCTCCGGTGCAAAAAGGGGTGTGACACGCTGCCTGACCACCTCAAAAGATCCTGCATGAAGGACAACACTCAAGAGGAATGGGAAGCTGAAGTCAAAAGGGCAAAAGAGTCGCAGAGAGAGTGGACCAGGGTTGGCAGATGCTGGGAATACAAGACTTTGTTCTCCTTGGTTCCAGATAAGGCTTGCCAATCACTGGTCGAACACAAGAAGATACATTTTGTCCAGGTGAAGGAAGCTGAACTGCTGCTGGTGAGTGAAAAGAAATTGTAGACTTGGTGTTTAGGCATTCTGTGAAGAAGGTTAGTTGAAATATTTAATCTTGTCTAGATACTTTTTGTGTCAGTTGTTGTGAGACCATTGAAGTTAAGTAGCTATCAAGTGAGTTTCTACCAAGCCAGGTGTGTTGAATAGGCTTGATTGCAACGAATGAGGAGCAAATGACTCTTTGTGCTCAGTGAAGGAGAGGAGACACCGCAGGGTGCAGAGGGGAGGTTGGTTATGCTTATGATTTATTTGACATTTAAGCTGACTCTTTTTTCGATGTGTCAAATCTACACAGTTGTGGATTTCAAGGTAAGCATCGAAAGTTGTTTGTGTCCTTGCCTACAAAAATAATCCCCCATCACAGGCGACTGACTGGAAATACAGGCAGGTTGGTGTCGGTGCCGGTGCCGGGGTGTCGCCAGTTCAAAGAAAGACCGGCGGACACAGTGGTAATCAAAAGTCAGTCAAAAAAACATTTTTTTAATTTTATTTAATGTTTATTTAACAGGGACGATACGTACAACATTACCACAGAAAATCGGAAAATTTGATGCATATAAGACGTTTAGCTTCAGCTAATTTGCAGTCTTTGTCCCTGGTCAGGCTTTAGAATAGAATAAAATATACTGAATACAAAAATATGCAGTGATACAAATACAGTGGATAATACAGTGAGTAGGTACCATGAATAAATAAACACAGCTGCAGTTATAAATTTCAGATTTAAACAAAAGAGTTAAATTTAGCATTCAACATTAGTGAAGTGCTGTATTGACAATGACTTGAGAGAAGTTAATGTTCACATTTCTGCTGCTCCTTAAGCCAATGTTTAACTTTCACACTAAACCTCTTGTGTTCTGTTTGGGATTTAATTTCTGATGGTAAAGAATTCCATAAGTGTGTACCTTGCACTGAGAGAGATGATTGGCCAAATGTTGCCCTGCATCATCATTTCCATAAGATGGCAGACTTGAAAAACCAGCTTGGCATTTCCTTTCCCACCGACAGTGGTTTGATGCATACTTCACGGGCATGAGGCCGCTCTGCCTGAAGAGGCAAGCTCAAGCACAGGGTGACATGGGCTGCTTCTTCGTTTGGAAGAAGGGAGGTCCCGTGGCCAATGCCAGGTCCAACTTGGACCGCCTCTGGAATCTCTGGGTGTACTTTACATTTCTTAAACCAGGTCGAGGCAGTTTCACTCATTAAGTGACTGGAACTAGCAGGTTGCTTATGTAACTTGTAACTGGTAATTATTGGTCCTAGTATTGTTAGTTAACTTGTTCTTACACGACAGACAAGGCATATTGCAACCATTGAACATCAACAGCTCTGACTTAAAACTTCCTTTTCTCTCCTTCTCTCTCTGTTTTCTTTTCCCCCCTCTCTCTTATGACACAGCCTTTAGAAAATCAGGGAGGAAGCGGGGCAAAATCCGCGGTCTGGTACGTGCCAGGCCCTGGGGACGTTCTCCAGAGACCAAAGGTAAACATTGCCAGTTTCGGCGCTGTATCAACTAATAATGTACAGGGTATCTGCGGTGTCTTTAAAAAGTATTAAAAGGTGATAAATCAATTTTGGGAAAATTAAGACCCTTAAAGAGTATTTAAAAAACTTTTCACAACTTAAATTTTGAAGGTATTTTTTCTGAATTTGGGTCAGAAGAGTTTGGGTCCTAAAAACATCGTAACCGTGTGAGAATTTATTCATTTCATTAAAAAACAAAGATGAACCCGTACATAAAAAACTACGCTATTGTGGGTGCGTTCGTAAATTGTCTCCGAGAGCGCCAGAGTGCACTCTGAAATTCACAAAGTACGCTCTGGCGCTCCCAGTGCATATTAAAAACGCACCTTATGTCACATGACGCCCTCAGCGCGAAAAAACGGAAGAGAAGGCATGGTGAACGGTCATGGGGAAGTGCAAGTTTGCGGAGTCCTGGCTTGACATGCAGGACTTTAAACAATGGCTGCAGCCAGTGGAGGGGAATACCAAGGAGGCATATTGTAGAATGTGCAAGAAGAGGATTAACATCGTGTCTATGGGAATTAAGGCATTAAGGTCCAACATGTGTTGCACTAGCCACAAAGCCGCTGCTAGTAGCCGAGAGCGGCAGCTCTCCATTGCTACTTTCTGTGCACCACCACAACCTAGTGCCATCACACTACCACTGGCAGCCGAACCTGAACCTAACATTACAGCTACGATCTGCCTCCTCATTTTCTGCCGACATCAGGGTGGCGCTGGGCGGCACAGCAACGCTGCGTGCGTAGGTGTTATGGTGTCTCCACACAGCGGAGAAACGCCACTCGCTGAACAGTAACAAAAACTTGGCTGACGTTTTCAGGGACTTGTTTCCCGATTCAGACATAGCCAAGTCTTTTGCTTGTGGTAAGGACAAATCTGGTTACATTATACTATTCGGCTTAGCACTATACTTAAAGCAGGAGCTCATCGACACAATCAACAAGGCTGGCTAGTTCGTCTAAATGTTTGATGAATCGCTCAACAAATCAACAAAAAAGGAACAGCTTGACGTCCACATTCGATTCAGGGAGGGGGGAAGATGGCCGTGTCCAATCTAGGCAACCCCTGTTTAATACTATACTATATAATCTAGGGCTGTAATCTCCTAGTCGACTGGTCGATTTATTGGTCGATACGTTCTGGCTCGACCAAAATTCTGATTGGTCGATTTTTGACGTGTTAATTACTTTAATTAATTTACGCAAACACGTAGCGAGTCCTCTCCATCCCAATGGTGTGTGTCCTGCGTATGATATATTTGACTTCATCAGGAGGAAAGTACCAAGTGCTAATGGGTAGTGGTGTCAACAATAATCGATTCGGTGATGCATTGCAATGCGGGGCATGCACAATTCAGCATCGATGCTGCAACGTGCACTAAAAACTAAAAAACAACTGCCTGGTGTCTCCAGAGATTTTTATTTTTTTCCTCAGAGATTTTTACAATCTGGAGTCACATGAACATGACCACGTGTCTGTTTCCGGTCAGTCGTCATGGAAACGTGACAATCACAGATCTACCAAAGATACTCTGTAATCTACTGTTTGGGCCACAGAAAACAAACGTGTGTAAACGCGAACCGTACGAGCTGAAAAATGAAACACTCGGTCATTTTCACATCTGGTGAAAGCAGCTCGGCTCAAAGCAGCTCTGACGCTGCAGGGGACGACGTGCTAACAGCTTACAGCTACTAGCTGCTGCAGCAGCTGGCTGAGCCTCTAGAGCCGCGGCTCGGCTCACGCTTACGGCTACGAGGTCGGTCAGCTGGTAAAGCAGCGGTCTGATGAGCATGATGTCCGTGACATGTCGCGTTATGTGCGACGAAGTTGTGACATTGTCAGGTGATGAAAAAGACACCTGATCACGTGTTGATGGAGCGCAAAAACTGATTTCAAGAAAATAAATAAACAATGCTTAGCCTGGCGGGGGGGCAAGTAAGACCTGGCGGCCCGCAAGGCTTATAGCATCGATGCTGAATTGTGCATGCCCCGCATTGCAATGCATCGCCGCATAGATTATTGTTGACACCACTAATGAATACTATTATTTTTATTTGAAGCCGGGTCAGTCTTGACTGTGGGTGTTGGGGACCTCTGTGTCTGCTAGTGTCTATAATACAGTAATATTTTTGTCGACATTATCAAACGGAAGAACTTTTATTTTGAAGAGCACAGGGCATAGAGTGATAATGTCAAGCACTTTCAAGCACTTAAACTAAAATCCAAGCACTTTTCAGACCTTGAAAACACAACATTGAAATTCAAGCACTTTCAAGGATTTCAAGCAGCCGTACAAACCCTGCATGTTGCTGCCGGAGAAGCAGGTCCATGGAGCTGTGTGCAGTGGACTTGCACTGGTTGTCCGCAGTCATGAACTGTTTTTATACCGGGCAATAAGCCGCCAATTGGCCATCCTTTTTGCGACCAGGACCGCAGATTTAGACAGAACGCGGCAAAGTGGTGGTCTGTTTTGGTCCGCCAATTTGACCCCTTTGTACCCAATTTGTACACTTTTTTCCGCCTCCATTGCTATCTAAATCTGAGACGTCAATAGGCTCGTTCGAGATGAGCCAGGCCTGGGCAGAATCAATCACTGGCGACCACCGCACAATACATGCCGGTTAGATTTGTGTCCGACTTGCTCTGACGTCATGCACGCGCCGGCAACGATAACCTCACGAGATCAAGGCAGCCGCAGTTTTTAGAGCCAGGCGCCGCAGTTGCTCTCCACCTGAGGGGCGTCAAGATGGCGGAGTGAGCGGCTGCATTTTCAGCAGGGGCAGAAAGAGTTTACTTTTAAAGTCCTAATACTGGCATTTAAAAGCACCAACAAATTAAGAAACCACGGAAAACCAACCCGACACCAGGAAACAAGTTTTGGATCAGCAAAGGCACACCAGAAAAGTTCGAACTTTGCATTGACTGAAAAATGCTAATGGCTAAAGCTAAAAACAGTAGCATGCTGGACCACAACTATGGCATGCTAGCTCTGCGAGAGGCATGCGATGAAGACATGCTAGAAGAGATGGAGAGACAAAAAGAGACTACTAAAGATCACACGCCACTGCCAACTCCAAACCCAAAGAAAATCAAGAACGACACGAAAGAAAAAGAAACGGAGGTGAGCAATAAAAGTATCTTCGAAGCTGTTCAAGCAGTTCTCATGAAATTTGACGAGCAGGACAAGCGGCTCAAAATCTTTCAATCCCGCATAGAGGCCAATTCAAAAGCAGTCGAAGAGAACAAGGAGAATATTGGAAAAGTACAGAAATAAATTGAGGCTCTGACAAATAAAAACCGCTCCCTCAAGGAAATATGCCTTGAAAATGCGAGATATAAAAGACGGTGGAATCTCAGACTAATGGGATTGAAAGAAAGAGAAAATGAGGACTCAAAAGACGTGGTGGTCGGCATTCTCACAAGGGTGATCCCAGTGGCGGTTGACAAACTCAAAGAAATGGTCGACATGGTCCATCACCTGGGGGAAAAAAATGATGCTGCACAGAACAAGATGCAGAGGCCCATCATCATACAGTTTGCAACGCGGACGGCCCGAAACGAAGTCTGGAGGAAATCCAAAGAGGCAAGAGTCTGCAAAGAGATGAACATCCACTTCAAAGAGGACTTTTCGAAGGAGGACAGAGAGGCTCGGGCAAAGCTGTGGCCAAAAGTGGAGGAAGCTCGACGAAACGGCAGAAGGGCCTTCCTAAAAGAGGGATATGCGGTAATCGATGGACGGAGAATTGAACCTTAATAAGTGGACATGATAAAAGTCAAATTGTCTTTTATTTTGTGGCAACACAGAACTCAGGTTAAACTGGTAGACCTTAGAAATGGAAGAAGAAAATAATTTTGAGTCAGTTATTGTGTTGGATAAAGAGGTGAAATATGTTTTTGTATACCTTAAGAGAGAACCTAATTAGAGGTAGAAGAGAGAAAAAAAAAGTTAAGTGGGTTGTTAAGAGAGAGTTAAGAGAGTTAACCAAAACTAATAAGTTGATGCATTGGAACTAATATCTTAGGACAACATGTTCATTCCTGCGCTCAGTTAATACATAAAGCGCATTCAAGGACTTTTGAAAGTACAATGTCTGTTTTATGTGTTTCTGTTAATGTTAGAGGGTTGAAAAATATTGTTAAACGCAAGGCTATTTTTTTATTTTGTAAAGAACAAAAGGCAAATTGCATTTTCCTTCAAGAGACTCATTCGGGAACAACAGATGAAAAACTATGGAAACAACAGTGGGGAGATAAAATACTGTTTTGACATGGAACTTCTCACTCTGCAGGGGTTATGATATTGTTCAACAGATCACCTGGAAAGATAATTGAGCACAAAAGTGATACGGGTGGACACTGGCTTATGGTAGTGGTAGAAATTCATGACCAAAGATTAGTTTTAGCATGTGTATATGGTTACAATAATCGAACTAACAACAGAGCCATGATAGAAAGTTTGGGAATACTCATAAATGAATGGAAAACGAAATTTGTGAAAGGCGATATTAGGAGGAGATTTTAATATAGCACCAAACTCCTGGATGGATCGAATACCTCATAGAGATCCACAACCAGAATATGATGACACCTTGTCCAATTTATGTGTAACAACTAACACAGTTGATTACTGGAGAATCAAATCCTACCTCCTTAAAGTACACATGGACCAGCTCTTCAAACAACACACACTATTCAAGATTAGACTACTGGCTTATTTCTCAAATGTTATGTAAAGATATCTTGAAGTGTGAAATATCAGCATCCCCGCTCACAGATCACTGTATGATTAACATACAAGTTGTGACTATTCAACAAAATAGGAAATCAGACAATATATGGAAATTTAACAACAGTTAAGCTACATAATAGGGGTTTCTGTAGTCAGGTTAAAGCCTTATATCAAAGTGTTCTCATGCTTGAAATGTCAGACCTAAATAAATGGGAATGGTTTAAATTCAAACTCAAACAGATAGCAATAGAAACTGGAAAAGAATTATCACAAAAAAGAAAATGTAAACAGAAACAGTTAATTGAAAACATAAATAAAATATGTAATAAATCGGAACCTTCAGTGGAGGAAAAGGCTAAACTACATGCCCTTCAACTTCAGTTAGATGAACTCTACTTAGAAAAGGCAAACAGGGATTATGTAAGATCAAGAGCCAGGTGGCTCGAACATGGAGAAAAAAATTCAGTTTACTTCTTCGGATTAGAAAAGCACAAACAAAGTAAAAAGAAGATTTGTAAACTGACAAACTGAATTCTACAAACATTTTTGGAATTACATCAAAGACTTGTTATATAATGCCTTCATTGAATGGATAGAAAAAAGGATGCTTATCCTCAACAATGAGGGGATTGATAATAGGGTTGATAACTCTACTACCTAAATCAAATAAGGATCTACTGAAGCTTGACAATTGGAGACCAATAACCCTGCTTTGCAATGATTATAAGATACTAGGTCTTGTGTACGCTAATCGACTCAAACAGGTTTTGGCTGAATTAGTGGATGAATACCAGTCTGCTTTTATTAAAGGTAGGAATATTCATAACAATGTCAGATTAATATTAGATATGCTAGACTATATCAATCCCTCCTTGAAACAGAAGGCTTTATTCTGTTCATTGATTTTTTTCAAAGCATTTGACTCCATAGAACATACATTTCTGATCAAAACACTTGAAAAATTTGGGTTTGGGGTTAAATTCTGTGCGATCATTAAAATGTTCTACAATGACATAAGTAGCTACATCTCTCTTAATCCAGGGATGACCCCTAAAATAAAAATTAATCGAGGAATTAGACAAGGGTGTCCCATATCACCCAAACTTTTCATTTTGTGTACTCAAATACTGGCATATTTGATTGTTAATCATTAGGAAATGAAAGGGATTACCTTTTTTGACTATGAATTTTTGTATCAGTCAGTTTGCTGATGATACAGTATTCTTTCTACGAGATAAATCTATAATTGAAAAAGCTTTAAACGTAATCTCCATATTCTCCAGAGCATCTGGTTTGAGTTTGAATTTAAACAAATGTGAGCTTCTCTCACTGTCCCACTGCAACGAAGACCATATAATGTCCATTCCTGTGAAAAAAGAAGTAAAATACTTGGGTTTAAATATAATCAAAGATAACACATTAAGGGAAAGTAATAATTTTCATGAAAAACTAGAGATTATGAAGAAAACTCTAAATCATTGGCTAACTAGAGATCTTTCCATTTTTGGAAGAAACATATTGTCCAAAGCTGAAGGCATTTCAAAACTGGTTTACCCATGCCAGTCTTTATTTGTTGCTCCTCAAAACATCACGAAAGCCAATTCAATTATATATAATTTTATATGGAGAAATAAAACACGTTATATAAAAAAGTCACATTTAGTCAAAAATGTGAGCAAGGATTAAATACATTAGACTTTGAATCAATGATAGGAATGTTCAGAATAAATTGGATAAAAGCCTTTCTGTCACAAACTGAATCCATATGGTTTCATATCCCCAAAAATATATTCAAAAAAGTGGGAGGTTTGGATTTTTTGTTAAAATGTGATTATGAAATTACAAAATTGCCTGTGAAACTATCTGAATTTCATAAGCAAGTATTACACTACTGGAAAATGATATTTACACATAATTTTAGCCCGCATGGCTCCACCTTATGGAATAACAGAACAGTCAAAATAAATAGAAAAACTCTATTTACACAAACTTGGTATGACAAGAAAATTATATTTATAGCTGATCTGATGGATAATCAAGGGTCAATCATGAAACTTGACTCCTTCAAAGAAAAATTTGATATACAGCTCTTATAGAGAATACAGTAAAATATGTCAAGCAATACCAGCTCCCTTAATCCAGCAAATTCAAAACACACTTGCACATTCAGAAGTAAGGATAATCTTACCAGATATTCGAATTGGACAAATCCAAATTGGAGATAAAAAATGCAGCAATAAAGTCATACGGAATAAGTGTAAAGAAATTCTTTTTCATGATCTTATAAAGCAATAAATATTAAAACAAGCGAGAGCAACTCAAAAATCTCAAACAAACATGTTAAATATATGAAATGGCCAATCTCCCCAAAAGCAAAAGAATTACAATTTAAAATTATCAATGGTTATTATCCAGCTGCAGACACATTAAAAAGAAGATTTGGTTTCGAGGTGGAGCCATGTGGCTTCTGTCAATTAGATAGTGAAACTATCGAGCACCTTTTGTATTCATGTCCGGTAGTGACCCAGTTTTGGCAATCCATGTATAACTGGTTAAAAAGTAAAACAGATAACATCACACCCTTTAATAAGGTTCAAGTTTTGGTATACAATGAAAATGTCCCCCCAAAAATGTCTGATCTAATCAATATAATTATAGTTTTAGGCAAATATCACATACACACTTGTTAGTGGAAAGGTAGATCACCCTCTATCTACCCTCTATCGTCTGTTGTCAACATCTGGGGTCTGTAGGTTGCCCTACTACCTCTGACCTGGAAGATGTCGTCTCTGAGCTGCGCGCGCACCCACGACAGCCCAGCTTGTTTACCTGTAGCTGCTGCTGCTAGTTTGACCCCGGATGTTGATAACGGACGAGCCCGGACTCAGAGGGGAATAGCACTAGCATATCGTAACAAAATATTGGTGAAATGAACTAGTTTCGTGGCAGATAATGCGTTATAGAGGCTGTGTGTCGCTGCCCCGTCACTCGCATTATATGGATATATCGGCGCTACGCTGGATCTAATTTCGTCCGAACGACGCCGAATGACACCAAAGTTATCTGGGTGAGTAAATGACCATATATTTTGCTGGAAATAAGGTCCAGGTTGTAAAAAACGGTAGTTATCCTTTAATGTGTTTTAAAAATTAGTTGAACAAGTACTTTGAAGCCTTGGGTCTGCTGGCAGATGAATTAGAGGTGGGTGCAATTCATCGATGTGGCGATGCATCGCGATGCTTCACGTGACGATTCGGCATCGATTAATTAACGTCAATGCTTTGCTAGGTCCGCGCATTTAGACAGAAGGCGGCAAATTGGCGGTCTGTTTTGGTCCGCCAATTTGACGCCTCTGAGGGTACACTTACTGCCGCCTCCATGGCTATCTAAATCCGAGGCGTCAATGTGCTGGCAATTGCGGGACATGGGTGGAGGTGTCGATAACGTGCACTTGTTGTGCGACCCGCAGCCGGGAGTTTTAAAACCAGGAAACAGCTGATCACAGCAGTCAGTTTATCACTTCATTCGCGGATGTCAAGATGAGCAACTGGAAAGCCGCTGAGATCCGGGAGATGCTACCGTCTCCTGCTATGCTATAGTCACAATAATCGAAGAATCGTGGCCAATAATCGAATCGAAGCTCCCATAATCGAAATCGAATCGAATCGTGAGGTACCCTTGTTGGAACACCCCTAAGATGAATATGAAGGAATTTGTGGGCTGATAGAGGCTGCTGTGCGATGCAGAGTGTCGGGCGCAGAAGAGTCTCAATTAGAGAGTATGCCTTGATGTGTAATCTTGCATTTTTTTAATTTATTTATTTTTCCCTTGTTTTAATCTTATTATTTTTGACAAGCCTTGTAGATTTTATTTATGTAATAGAGAGACGATAAATGCAATTTATGTTCCCTTTGAGAGAATTTGTAAGTATTTTTGAGAAGTTAAATAAAGTTTAAAAAAAAAAAAAGTTGCTCTCCACCGACTGCAAGACCTCAGACAAATTGTGAATTGAAATAAAGCTTTGAAAAAAAAAAAAGAAAAGACTGCAAGAGTATGGGTATGATGGGAAACACCTGGCCGTCGCCTGATCAAAGAGCTGATTGGCTCTTAGTTAGACTACAGACACTACGTTTTGTCGAAAATCCTAATTTTCTGTATAACTGTTATATTTGATGCTAGATTATATGACTGTCATGTTGTGCAATGAAGGTTCAATCTGTTCACACACATATTTTGTGTGGTTGATAATAATATTAGTAATAATAATAATAATAAAGGTTATTTATATAACACTTATCAAAATGAGCAATCAGTGCTTTCAAGGCAGACAAAAAACAAAGGGTAGAATACAATATATTCCCACATATATACTGTATATAATTACAAATATAAATACATCAATAAATAAAGATTATAAGAAACCTTTGCTGCTTGTCCTCCCCATGTGTAGCCTATATATGTAGCTGTGAGAACGTTTGGACTGTTAATTCAGTGGTTCAACTTCTTAAATGTAGGGATTGTATGATTAATAAATGACAGTGCCTTTACATAAAACTACTTTGTAGGCAATTCTTATTCAATAAATATGACTTCCGAGGGCCAACATATGCCCAATCGTTCTGATTCTCATCTCAATCAAAAGAGTGTCATCGTTAAACAAATAAAAAGTTATGATTGACAGATCTAGACCACAGTGAAAAGTAGTAGTCATTTTAGAAAAATCTATTTTGTATGACCTCAAAACCGTGAACCTAAAAAGTATGATCAATTCATTGGTACAAAGTTTGTATTTCTATTTGTTACATTTCTGAGAATAAATAGTAAAAATTACACTACATCCCATCTGCCCATTAAGAGGATTAACACAGTGGAATTTATGTGCAAAGTGGAAAAGTAGGGGGATCTCTTCTGCTTCAATTTCATCAGCGATCAAGAACGCATTCGCAATTTCTTCAGCCATAGCTATCCGAACGTGTTCTGCAAACTACATGTAGCCTACAGGTGGATCTAACAGGATGTAAATATTTCTGTGACCTCCTGTATATTCTTTGACGGCGGCTGGAAACTGTCCTACTTGACTGAAGCTTTTTGTCACCGCCCCCTGCTGCTGCCGCCTGGTCTTGTCCACCTTCCAGGCAAGGCGCAGTTCATCAACGTGCCGGCAATTGCGTGAGATGGGCGGAGGTGTCGATGACCTGCACTGTTGTGCGACCCACAGCCAGAGAATTTTAAAACCAGGAAACAGCTGATCACAGCAGTCAGTCCATCACTTCATCCGCGGACGTCAAGATGAGCAACTGGAAAGCCGCTGACATCCGGGAGGTGCTAGCGTCCCCTCGGTCTCTGTAGCTGACAGCTAGCGGACACAACCAAACAGCTAGTAGCTGCTGTCAACCTGTTGTGTAGCGGCAAGCTACGAACGGTCGCTACTTTCAAATTAAAAGCCCTCAGCTACAAACACAGTTCTAAAATCCAATGGGGTGCAATGTAAAGCTCTCATTTTTTCGTTTTCACTGTTCACTGCCCAACTTCGTGCTTTATGTCACGTCACATGTTTACGACTACCCCAGTGGCAGCCAAGTGGCAGTTTTTGGAAAAGGAGGAATATTACGCCTCCCTTTTCAGAAAGACAAGGCGGTAGATTGCCGCCCTTACCTTGGAGCAAATGTGCCCCCTTTTCTATCTAAAAATGGCTATTCATTACTCTCCCTTTCCTTTCTCATGCTGCTGTAATAGATTAGCATGAGGCAAACATGCACAACCACTATCAGCAACTACCCCCCACCCCCAAAACAAAATATCGGCGAGTCGGTTTTCCTCCATTTTGTTACCGCAGCCACGTTTCGCCAAAGCCAATGTCAGAGTTACCCATCCCCCACACTTATTAACCTCCGAGTGCCAATTTGAAAAGAGAGTAGACCAATATTCTATAAATTTTCCCATACAAACTAGTTGGCGTGCACACGTTACCTTACCAGAAATAAAGACTAATAAAAAGATATTTAAGGACGGCACCCATGACCGCTGCCATCAGCAGAACAGTGAATGACCGAAAAGTTAGCACTAGGGCTGCCCCCAAATAGTCGACCAAGCACTGGTCGACCAAAAAATCTTTAGCAGACCAAAATTTCATTGGTCGATTGGTCGCAGAAAAAAAAGCCAAAAACATTTGGAGCCGTGTCTTGTCAAATTTAAGTCAAAATCTATGTGAATGGCGGCTGGTCTGTGTATAAAAGGCTGGAGGGCTTTTAATTTGAAGGGCCAGACACAGGAGGTCGTGACACTCACTCACTGTCAGTGTTTTTTTTTCACACGGCAGGTCCCTTCGACATCGCGGTTAGACAGTTAACAATTAATAGCCAACCATGTCGGGAAAGACGTCTAAAATATGGGATCATTTTGAAAAGAAGAAGGATGACCTCCCCGAGTGCGGCGTAACATGAAGGAGAAAGCTCCATGTTACGCCGCACTCGGGGATCGACGCAGGACTGGCAGGACTGCTACTGCTAGGCTACTGCTAACGTGAGTTGTGAAAAACCTTTTTAGCAAACTTTGTGTACACAAATGATGTTCTCAATGTTCGTGTTCATGTGTAGAGACCCTGGTGATGCTACGAGCAAAGTTTCATGTTGTGTCGAGTCTTCTTAGTGTTTTAAAAATAGCGATTTTGATGCTACAGAAAAGTTGCACCGCGCACCTCCATTGTGAGTGTAAGTAGCCTAGCTACCTGCCCATGGCGGCCCGAACGTTTGAAAGCAGAGATAAATACATATTATTATTGTTATATGGGCTAATATTAGACTATTCGTGTGTACTGGGGAAGCTAAATTATCCAGCTCACTGTGTTTTACTTATTGTGTAAATCTCTCTACAGGCGCATCCACTTTACTGCGGAGATATATTTATTTATTTATTTTAATATATATACAGTACAGACCAAAAGTTTGGACACACCTTCTCATTCAATGAGTTTCCTTTCTTTTCATGACTATTGACATTGTAGATTCACACTGAAGGCATCAAAACTATGAATTAACACATGTGGAAATATGTACTTATCAAAAAAGTGTAAAACAACTGAAAATACGCCTTATATTCTAGTTTCTTAGTAGCCACCTTTTGCTCTGATTACTGCTTTGCACACACTCTGCATTCTCTTGATGAGCTTCAAGAGGTAGTCACCTGAAATGGTTTTCACTTCACAGGTGTGCCCTGTCAGGTTTAATAAGTGGGATTTCTTGCCTTATAAATGGGGTTGGGACCATCAGTTGTGTTGTGCAGAAGTCAGGTGGATACACAGCTGATAGTCCTACTGAATAGACTGTTAGAATTTGTATTATGGCAAGAAAAAAGCAGCTAAGTAAAGAAAAACGAGTGGCCATCATTACTTTAAGAAATGAAGGTCAGTCAGTCCGAAAAATTGGGAAAACTTTGAAAGTGTCCCCAAGTGCAGTCGCAAAAACCATCAAGCGCTACAAAGAAACTGGCTCACATGAGGACCGCCCCAGGAAAGGAAGACCAAGAGTCACCTCTGCTGCGGAGGATAAGTTTATCCGAGTCACCAGCCTCAGAAATCGCAGGTTAACAGCAGCTCAGATTAGAGACCAGGTCAATGCCACACAGAGTTCTAGCAGCAGACACATCTCTAGAACAACTGTTAAGAGGAGACTGTGTGAATCAGGCCTTCATGGTAGAATAGCTGCTAGGAAACCACTGCTAAGGACAGGCAACAAGCAGAAGAGACTTGTTTGGGCTAAAGAACACAAGGAATGGACATTAGACCAGTGGAAATCTGTGCTTTGGTCTGATGAGTCCAAATTTGAGATCTTTGGTTCCAACCACCGTGTCTTTGTGCGACGCAGAAAAGGTGAACGGATGGACTCTACATGCCTGGTTCCCACCGTGAAGCATGGAGGAGGAGGTGTGATGGTGTGGGGGTGCTTTGCTGGTGACACTGTTGGGGATTTATTCAAAATTCAAGGCATACTGAACCAGCATGGCTACCACAGCATCTTGCAGCGGCATGCTATTCCATCCGGTTTGCGTTTAGTTGGACCATCATTTATTTTTCAACAGGACAATGACCCCAAACACACCTCCAGGCTGTGTAAGGGCTATTTGACCAAGAAGGAGAGTGATGGGGTGCTGCGCCAGATGACCTGGCCTCCACAGTCACCGGACCTGAACCCAATCGAGATGGTTTGGGGTGAGCTGGACCGCAGAGTGAAGGCAAAAGGGCCAACAAGTGCTAAGCATCTCTGGGAACTCCTTCAAGACTGTTGGAAGACCATTTCAGGTGACTACCTCTTGAAGCTCATCAAGAGAATGCCAAGAGTGTGCGAAGCAGTAATCAAAGCAAAAGGTGGCTACTTTGAAGAACCTAGAATATAAGACATATTTTCAGTTGTTTCACACTTTTTTGTTAAGTATATAATTCCACATGTGTTAATTCATAGTTTTGATGCCTTCAGTGTGAATCTACAATTTTCATAGTCATGAAAATAAAGAAAACTCTTTGAATGAGAAGGTGTGGCCAAACTTTTGGTCTGTACTGTAGATCTCAAGCTGCTTCTGCTCCCTCCACATGCGGTTGCGGATCACAGAGTGTCCTGAGTTGCTGTCTGGGAGAAATCAGAGAAGACACATTCCGATACATGAAAAAACTCTAATAATCAAATGTGAAAAACATTCTTAAAACATCTGATGTCTTTCACAAACTTTGTAGCTGTTTGGCTATAAAGCCGTGCCCTGCGCTGCCTTAGGCCCAGATAAGTCTCCTCAATCCTTGATCTCACTTGTAGCAGAGAATCATTACTGGCTGCAGGCGGTTCTTTAACACAAAGCAATGTTGAGTTATGCAAGAACATTGTACTGACTGATTTATTTAATCAGAGAAGGCCCTTAAGAGACTGCTCTCTTTTACATGGACACCCTGATTAAAGTATATATAAAAACAATAGAAGAACACTGAAGTTACAGTGTACTGCAAATCAACAAATTATACAAGGAAATCAACATAACAGACAACACCAACTCAAAGAAAGAACATGCTCATAATTGACATTGCCATGGTCCATAACAGATAAAAACATTGACCAAACATTTTGCTTTCTGCAGAAACAGCAAAAATGCTTGTTTCAATTGTAATGCGGAAATGTTACATATTATACAAGTTGATTAAAGATACCTACCATGTTCAGCCCAGTCCCGGACATCTCTGACCCACTGTTCCACAGTCCCATCATTTGCAGACATCTCTCCCTTGAGGGTCTCTAGGCTCTGCCTCTCCCTCTCAAGATTCTGCTGTGTCTGTAGGAAAAGGAGGGATGGGGGGAATTAAACTTTAAGAGTGACATTTGTCACTCATATTGCAATGTGGCCGCTTTTCTGAAAGAAGACGGTTACCTTACGAAATCTTGTGCACAAGGTTTTACACATGTTCTCCATCTTTCTCTTATTCCAGTCCATAATCTGGACAGTTAGCATGTCTGTGCGTGCTGTTACAGACGAAAAAAGAAGACAAAAATTATGTTTGCCTAGCAGCTCCAGTTAACAACAATGCTGTTAAAAGGCTCCACTAGTGTAACTCTATGCTGTCAAGTCATGCTATCTATATGACTATTCTGGACATAAAATATCAAATATGAAAAAGATTTGATATTTCATAAAATATCAAAGCCTATAACCAACCTCCTTTGCCCATGAACTTTGTGATTATGGCGGTCCTGGACAGGAAGGAGTTAACCATTTCCACCTCCTCTCCCAGGGTAGAACCCGCTCCATCCTGATTGCCTCCTCCCCATTTTATCTGACATTTTAGGAATATACAGTGCAGTCTATTAATCTGAGTTCAGGGAAACATGCATTGTTGTTTTGGCTCTGTAATCAAGCAGATTGGATTTGACATGGAAAAATTACTGGCATCGAAACACAAGAGATGAGTAAAAAATACCTCACACTTGATGCCATGTGCTTTCGCATGGAGCACAGACAACAGAGGCTTCATGGTGGTGAGGTGACTGTACTCTGGGCAGGCTTCAGCAATTCTCTGGATGTAAGGCCAGTACTTGCATATTACGTCCATGCAGAAGAAGGCTGGTGGACTGGCTGTGATTTCCTTCTGCAGGAACATCGGATATGCAAAGATCTCACCCCTGTGGGATTGTATAACAGCATTGCATTAATTAAGTGCCACTTCATGAGCATTTGAAATAAATGGAAGTGTAGTGAAAATACAAAGAATGTTTTTATACTTGCCTGTACATATTCAGGGCCCGAAGGATAATGCCATGACGGCACACTGCTACTTCTAGACCCTGGGGAAGAATTAAAAATTCAATTCAATTTAATTTATTTTAATTTAACAATAATTCGGCCTTTGCTTCAATTCTGTATGCGTATTTAAATGTTATTACTGCTACTTTTCTCCATATGAAAAAGCAAATCATTTTGCTATGCATGCTCGTTAACTGTTGCAACTGCCATTTCCCTTGATGAGGACACAGGCATTTGGTCCCTGGACCACGGCTGCCCACTGCCTCTAAATAGTAAAGATAGGTTAATGTGCATTTCCCCCATTGTGGGACAATAAAGGAAATATTATCTTATCTTATCTTAAAATGTTGTATTTGGCAAATAAAGAATTTCCCATTAACTAGTTTCCTATCATTATAGATAAGATAAGATATTCCTTTATTAGTCCCACAATGGGGAAATTCACAGGGGTGGTGTAAGCAAAGGGTGGAATACAATGCACTACCACAAAATGTAATATTGTGAAAAGGGAAAGCTCTAGACAACATACTTGCTCATCAAGGCTGGAACAAGCCCTCTTGCTTGTTGTCTCCTTTGCTGCGTTCAGCTGAGACCTGCCACAAACCCCTTTGCCTGGTAACTACAAAAAGGACAAAGTGAGAATAGTCACATAATGTTTAATTTATTTAACAGTTTGGGCTGTAATTCTGCAGCATCAAACTGCAGAATACATGCAATTGTAAATAATAGCCAATAGTAGTTCTTACCTAAAATAAAATTTGACTTAAGGTATACAAAGTATAATGAGAATATATTTCATTAAAAATAAATAAAAAATGTTCTTACATGCTTGGCCCTCTTTTGGAGGTCGTCCACAAATGCTGCAACCTCGTCATCCTTGCAGATGAGCACACCATCAAAATAACCCCCTTCCTCAGACCTAAAGATCAGACATGGAAATATAAATTGCAAGGATGATTGCAATCATTTCATGTTAGCATTAGAATTAACATGTGCTCACTGGTGTAACAAATGAGAGCTGATACATGGACATGCCTAGACCATGAAACATATAAAATATAAACTGACTGTCCATCCTTTTTGAAGCGGTAGTGCTTCCTGTTTCCATCCACAGACACAGCCAGCATTTGGGGAGAACAGGCTGTGCAGGCGAATGGTTGCTCTGAGCACAACTTGTCCACTTCATAGGAGCTGATGACCCACTCCATGAAGCTCTTGAAAAATGTGTCAGAGCAAACTTTACCAGTCTGTTGAAAGAATCATCAAAGACAAATTTATACTAACATGCATAATTTAAAGGGGGTTATGGTAAATATTGTGTAGCCAGCCCACCCTGCCATATGCTGCTGTTTGCGCTTCCAGCATTCTCATAAAGGTCAGGCGGGAAATCCATGGAGCAGCCAACTTCATCTCCCGAAAACCTTGAAAAATAGCTACATCGTAGACTGTATGGAAGTGGAGGGTTGCAGGCCAGTAGCCACTGACTTGGACATCATACAGCCCTGGGGTCCAGCTGGCACAGCAGCCACCACATCGCAGCTCTGGGAGGGTCAGATCATATTGTCCTGGGGAAAAAAAGCATAAATTCATGTTATATTGGAGAGGGGGGGTAGAACCATAGGGAAATAGAGGTTATGGTATGGAGTTACCTTTCATGTTGATGAACACCACAGGCCTCCCAGGAATGACAGAAATGTTCTCTGGGGGGCAGTCACAAATCTGGTGTGGCAATTCCATTGGCAATATTCTAGCTACAAAAGGAAAAGAGAGGTTTAAAAATTCCAAAATTAGAGAGGGGTCTTTTTTCAAGATGCCAAAAATAAATTGAGTTTTGCAAAGAAAAGAAAAAGATTTTATATATATAGTACCGCATGTGTGATGGGAATAGCCCCCTTCTGGAGCTTCCTTGACCACAACTGTTGGTGGCAGAGGCATGTGGAAGCCATGAATCATTGATTGCCGATTGTGCAGTGCGTGGGACTCATGGTGTATGTCACAGTCAAAACAGTTATACTGCATAGGCATGCATTCTTGACATCTTATGATGGCTTCCTTGCTGAGGCATCTTTGGCAGAGCCTTGGTTTAATGCTGTTAGCTTTCAGCATGTTGTCTAACAGCATCTGTCTGGCTTCCTTCCATCTCTCTGAGGAGAAAGCGTTCCTGGTTTTCCAGTCCATGGCTGCTGTTGGTGGGCTGGTGTCCACATCGTCAATACCGACATCACAGTGTGATGCACTGAGATGTCTCTCCAGTTCTTTTAAAGCAGCATCTGTTTCAGGAGGGGGGTAAAATGTTGATAAAGCAAAATTGGGGCTTAGCAATGAATCGTAATTTTACAAGCTACAAATATTTTCTAGAGGAAAATGTGTATCAAGATAGTTAGAAGCAGAGAGGATCCTGTATTTTATCTCTGTAATAGTCCACTTATGGTGTCTAAAGAAGTACAGTATCTTGGTCACATATTCTCAGATGATCTCAGTGATGACAAAGATACATACCGTCAACGGCGCAAACTATATGCTCAAGCGAACATGTTACTTCGCAAGTTTAGTATGTGCTCTTTCAATGTGAAATGTTCTCTGTTTAAAGCCTTTTGTACACCTATGTATACTGCTCATTTGTGGTGTGGGTACAAGAAAAGCAGTCTACAAGAGCTTACAGTTGCGTATAATGACACTATGAGGATGTTATTGAAGTTACCCAGATGGTTCAGTGCCAGCTACTTGTTTGCGGTCTCCAGTGTGCCATCATGTGAGGCAGTCCTGAGCAATTTAATGTACAAATTTATGTGTCGCCTGGATAGCTCAGGTAATGGTATTATTGATAACCTAGTTAATCCAGCAAGGAGTTCCTTGAGGTACTACTCTAAGTTAAGAAAACATTGGAGAGAATGCCTCTATGTCTGATTGTTCTGCTTTTGTTTGTTAGTTTTGTTTGTTTTGTGCTTTTATGTCATTTTATTATGCTATGGACCCTGTATTGGAGTCTGAAATAAAGGATTGAATGAAAATGCCATTCCACATTAAGCATTATGGCGATGCTGAGATGTGCAGGCCTATAAATCGTATTCTACAGACTTGGATTGGTAGATCCCCACAGAAATCACACCACGATGCTTGATTGTTTGACCTGTCACGCCAAAACTCATGGGAATCTAGAAGACAAAAAGATTATGATTACTTACTAAGTCCTGCCTCTTCCTCATCAGGCATCTCCACTGATGTCTCCTCAGGAACACTGCGATGAAGTGATCTGGCCCTTCCACCTGAAAAGATAAAGTTAAATGTGTAGGATGCCAACAGAATATCAGTGTTGTGTCAATGTGAATGGAATGTTTATTCATAATGTGAGTTCGCTACTGGTTACAGTAGCTCAGGAAATGAACAATTTACAGAGGAAAGATTTGCCAAACATGTATGCTCTTTTCCAGAAAAGCCTTGCTGATCATTCAGAAAGTTAAATACATCCACAACTGAGAGCTACCCAGTATAATTACAATCTTCTTCTGTGGGTAGTATTCATTGACCTTATTACAACAAAATGCTTAGTACGCTATGCAAAGTTGGATATAATAAACTAACCACGGGATTTGGACGAAGAGGACTTGATGGTCTGGGCAATAATGTTGCCATCTTTATCCCGCTGTCTCCACCGGATCTGGACTGGTGGTTTTGATCTTCTTCTTTTTTTCACCTAAAAAGCACAATATAATCAAAGTAACGCAGGTAAACCATATAGACTTCCTGCACAAATAACTTCTTGAATGTTGCTATGCATCATAATATCTGATCCCCATGCATGGAACAGGATACTGAAGATGTTACATTACCTGTGCAGGCTCAACTAGTGAGTTGAGATGCTCTGCCAGGCTCTGTGCCTTTCTGATCACATCCTTAAGGGTATCCTCATCTGATGCCATAGTGCCTAAACAGCAAAAATAAAAGATGTTAAATCCTCCATCTCTGATCTGTGGGGAAAGTGCACCCTATATGATATATATTTCTGTCCCAGCTTGCCTTTGATATTGTTTACATCGAGGGCTATAAGGGCTACTACCACTTACCAGAGAATTGAAGACACTTCTGGACAGACTTCTGGTTGGCTCTTAAAAGAGCCGTTGGTTATGTAAAAGAAGGTACAGGGACTGAGAGATGTGGGAAATTGGTTATCTGTAAAACAGCAATAACAGTACAGTGAGAGCATAGTCTAGAAAGCCTTCTCAATCTCAAATTGTGCATACTACTTACCAGAGAAATGAACACACACACACACACACACACACACACACACAGACAAATAGGTTGGCTCTTAAAAGAGCCGTTGGTTTTTTATAAAGGAAGGAACAGGGACAGAGGATTGAGGGAAACTGGTTATCTGTAAAACAGTAATAAAAGTAGAATGAGAGCACAATCAAGAAAGCCTTCTCTAGTCACGATCAATAAAGTATATCTATCTATCTATCTATCTATCTATCTATCTAAATTTGTCAAACTTTGTTTGTTATTGACAAAACTGACTGGTTTCAATCAATCAATCAATCAAGTTTATTTCTTAAGCACATTTTAAAACAACCCAGGTTGACCAAAGTTCTGTACAGTTAAAATGCAGGCATAGTACAATAAAAGGCATGCAGGCATAGTACAATGAAAGATAGAACAGAATAATAGAATATATTCAAGGCAATAAAGCTCATTGCATTTCTGATTTACTAACAAAGTTGCGTTCTTACCTGAAGCGGGAGAAGGTTGGCGGTAAAAAAAGAAGAAAAAAACTGGCAGAAGTATGTCAGCGACAGCGAAGGAATGTTATCAAAACGCACTTTAATGCCGAAACGGTCTTAAAATGCTGCAATGGAAGCCATTTTTTCCACTGCATGGGAATTGCGCATGCTACTGGTGTCATTGGATATCGAAAGATTTGTACATATGTGCGCATGCGCACTGGTGTCATTGCACTGGTGTCATGTGCGCATGCGCACTGGTGTCATTGCACTGGTGTCATTTTGATATTCGTAGGATAATGCACGAAAAATGTGTGCATAACTTTTCGTACGTTTCCATACGAACCCTTCATGAGAATACGTTGCTGCATTTGACTGAAAAAAGGTCTTTCAGACAGGTTTTCTAGCCTGAATTGGTTGAATGGATATTCTTCATGGCAAAGGAGTTTTTACCTGGAATTTAATTCATTAAGGGTGAAAACTGGCTTATGTCAAAAATGAGCCTTTCAGAGCGAGAGGAGCCTGTTTCTGCACTGTACAGTCGACTAAGCTGCATTTCACTGAAAAAAGGTCTTTCGAACAGGGTTTCTAGCCTGAACTGGTTGAATTTGGATCTTCTTCATGGCAAAGGAGTTTTTACCTGTAATTTAATTCATTAAGGGTGAAAAGTGGCTTATGTCAAAAATGAGCGTTTCAGAGCGAGAGGAGCCTGTTTTTGCACTAAGCTGCAGTTCACTGAAAAAAAGTCTTTCAAACAGGTTTTCTAGCCTGAACTGGTTGAATTTGGATCTTCTTCATGGCAAAGGAGTTTTTACCTGGAATTTAATTCATTAAGGGTGAAAAGTGGCTTTTGTCAAAAATGAGTGTTTCAGAGCGAGAGGAGCCTGTTTCTGCACTGTACAGTCGCCTAAGCTGCATTTCACTGAAAAAAGGTCTTTCAAACAGGTTTTCTAGCCTGAACCGGTTGAATTTGGATCTTCTTCATGGCAAAGAAGTTTTTACCAGGAATTTAATTCATTAAGGCTGAAAAGTGGCTTATGTCAAAAATGAGCGTTTCAGAGCGAGAGGAGCCTGTTTTTGCACTGTACAGTCGCCTAAGGCTGAAAAGTGGCTTATGTGAAAAATGAGCGTTTCAGAGCGAGAGCAGCCTGTTTTTGCACTAAGCTGCATTTCACTGAAAAAGGGTCTTTCAAACAGGTTTTCTAGCCTGACCTGGTTGAATTTGGATCTTCTTCATGGCAAGGGAGTTTTTACCTGGAATTTAATTCATTAAGGGTGAAAAGTGGCTTATGTCAAAAATCAGCGTGTCAGAGCGAGAGGAGCCTGTTTCTGCACTGTACAGTCTCCTAAGCTGCATTTCACTGAAAAAAGGTCTTTCAAACAGGTTTTCTAGCCTGAACTGGTTGAATTTGGATCTTCTTCATGGCAAAGCAGTTTTTACCTGGAATTTAATTTATTAAGGGTGAAAACTGGCTCATGTCAATTTTCAGCGTGTCAGACCGAGAAAGTCCCTTTTATTGCACTTACAGTAGCATAAGCTGTATTTGACTGAAAAAAGGTCTTTCACTTAAGTTTTCTAGCCTGAAGTGGTTGAATTTGGATCCTCTTTATGGCAAACGAGGCTTTACCTGGAATTTAATCCATTAAGGGTCAAAACTTGCTCATGTCAATTTTCAGCGTGTCAGACCGAGAAAGGCCCTTTTTTTGCACTTACAGTAGCATAAGCTGTATTTGACTGAAAAAAGGTCTTTCACTTAAGTTTTCTAGCCTGAAGTGGTTGAATTTGGATCCTCTTTATGGCAAACGAGGCTTTACCTGGAATTTAATCCATTAAGGGTCAAAACTTGCTCATGTCAATTTTCAGCGTGTCAGACCGAGAAAGGCCCTTTTTTTGCACTTACAGTAGCACATGTTAGGCTCTAAAGTTACAGTAGCCAAATGTGCCAGGTACCCCAGAGACAAAGACACAGAACCGTGCTTCAAGTTTAACAACTTTATTAAACAACTTTACGTGGGAGTGGAGCTGGGCCGAGGAGGGAGAGACTGGGTATCCAGGGAGAGGAGAGAGGGTGGAGGGTCCACGTGGTGGTTAGGTGAGGGGCCTGGAAGGCGTGGATGGAGCGAGGAGACACTGGTTTTAACGGAGGGAGCCTGGAACAAACAAAGAGGAGAACAGGATTAGCAAAGATATACAATACAGTCTATTCGAAGATTTACGAGTGCTGCTAGTACACAGCCAGCTAACCTGACCACAATAGTCGACGTTCAAGCAACGGGCGCCCCCTCTCAGCCTCCTCTAATACTCAGGCAGAGTAGATGACGATGTGGAGCAGCTGGGCTGCTCGTCGTCATCATTGCCAGCACCTGAGCTGGGCTGACTGGCTGCTGGCTGCTGGGCAGCCCCAACAGTACCCCCCCCCTGAGGGGAGGCACCGGATGACCGCTCAGGGGCACCTGGGTTGTCCCTGTAGAAAGCATCCAACAAGGAGGGGTCAGCGAGGTAAGACGAGTGCACCCAGCATCGTTCTTTGGGACCATAGCCTTCCCAGTCCACTAAGTACTGGAATCCCCGACCACGGCGACGGACGGCGAGCAGCTTGTGAACTGTCCACACAGGGTCACCATCAGCCAGGACTCGGGAGGCGGAGGAGCTGAAACAGGAGACAAGGCGCTTGTGGCCACAGGTTTAAGCTGAGAGACGTGGAAAACTGGGTGAACCTTGAGAGCAGGAGGGAGAATCAGACGTACTGCCAAAGGGCTAATGACGCGTTCCACAGAGTAGGGGCCAACATACCGGGGATTCAGCTTGCGGGTTGAGGTCTGAGAGGTCTGGAGGCGCAGGTCCCGGGCCAACAGCCAAACCTTCTGGCCAGGTTGGTAGACAGGAGCGCATACCCTCCACTGGTTGGCCCCACGCTGGGCTTGTGCGGTGGTATGAAGAAGCGCAGCCCGGGCCGCCTTCCAGACCCGTCTACACCGGCGGAGGTGGACCCTGGTGGATGGGACTGCCACCTCCAGCTCCTGTTGGGGAAACAGAGGGGGTTGGTAACCCAATTGAGCATTGGAAAGGGGACATACCAGTTGCTGCGCTCTCCATGGCGTTGAGAGAGTACTCCACCCAGGGCAGGTATCTGGACCAGGTCAAAGGGTTGCTGGTGGTGACACAGCGAAGGGCCGTCTCAAGTGTCTGGTTGGCACGCTCTGTTTGCCCATTGGTCTGTGGATGGTGGCCAGAGGAGAGGCTGACTGTGGCCCCGATTCCCTTACAGAAGGCTTGCCACACCTTTGAGACGAATTGGGGACCACGGTCAGACACAATGTCTGAGGGAATTCCATGCAGGCGAACAACATGGAGGGTGAGGAGGTCTGCAGTCTCTACAGCGGAAGGAAGCTTGGGGAGTGGAATAAAGTGGACAGCCTTAGAGAACCGGTCAACCACAGTCAGGATGGTATTATTGCCCTGGGATACCGAGAGCCCTGTAACAAAGTCCATACCTATGTGGGACCATGGCCGAGTGGGGACGGGGAGTGGTTAAAGCAGGCCCGCTGGAGGACGATGGGAAGCCTTGCTCCGGGCGCAGACGGTGCAGGCAGCTACAAACTCCTTAACATCCTTGTTGAGGGAGGGCCACCAGAATCTGCGGCTGATGAATTCTGCTGTTCGGCGTTCCCCTGGGTGGCAGGCAATGTGACTGGAGTGACCCCACTCCAACACTTGTGGGCAGACAGAGGTGGGAACGAACAGTCTGTTTCGGGGTCCATTGCCCGGATCAGGCTGGGTTCGCTGGGCCCGCCTTACCATGGAGTCGATAGGCCAGGTGACTACACCCACGACTCGGGTGGGGGAAAGGATGGTGTTCGGCACCTCTTGGACCTCAGGTAGTTCCCCAGTGACCTGACGGGAGAGAGCATCAGCCCTGATGTTCTTGGAACCCGGGCGGTAACTAAGGGCAAAATCAAACCGGCTGAAAAATAGGGCCCAGCGGGCCTATCTGGAGTTAAGCCTCTTTGCTGTCCTTAAGTAGGTCAGATTCTTGTGGTCTGACCACACTATGAATGGCAGCTTCGCTCCCTCCAACCAGTGTCTCCACTCTTTCAGTGCATCATGGACCGCCAGTAGCTCCTTATTACCCACGTCGTAGTTCCACTCAGCGGGGTTGTAGGCACAAGGATGCACTCTCTGGTCCCCCTCAGACCGTTGAGAGAGAACTGCCCCGATGCCCGTATCCGAGGCATCTACTTCGACGACAAACTGCCTTGTTGGGTTGGGGTAGACCAGCACAGGAGCTGAAACGAACAGGCTCTTAAGCTTACAGAAAGCTGCCTCCGCCTCCGCTGTCCAGGAGAAAGGAGTGAAAGGGGAAGTGAGGGAATTGAGAGGGGCTGCTAGTTGACTGAAACCCTTGATGAACCTGCAGACGAAGCCAGCAAACCCCAGGAAACGCCTTAGCTGAGTTCGGTCGTTGGGACGTGGCCATTCCTCTACTGCCTTGACCTTGGCAGGATCCACCCGGGTCTGTCCATTCTCCAGTACATTGCCCAGGTACGTAACAGAGTCAGAGTGGAACACACATTTTTCAGCCTTGACGTACAGGCAATTCTCCAACAGCCGCTGAAGAACCAGGCGGATATGCTGGTGGTGTTCCTCCAAAGACTTGGAGAAGACGAGGATGTCGTCCAGGTACACCACCGCAAAGATGTTAAGCATGTCTCTCAGCACGTCGTTCACAAGGGCTTGGAAAATGGCCGGGGCATTGGACAGGCCAAACGGCATACTCGAAGTGGCCAAGATGGGTGTTGAAGGCCGTTTTCCATTCGTCGCCCTCCCTGATCCGGACTAAGTGGTAGGCGTTTCGGAGGTCAAGCTTCTTGAAAACTTTGGCATGAGTAAGTGGCTCGAGGGTGGAGCTGATAAGGGGAAGAGGATATTTATTCTTCAAAGTGAGTTTGTTTAGCCCACGGTAATCAATACATGGTCTCAGGCCGCCATCCTTTTTAGCCACAAAGAAAAAGCCTGCTGCAAGGGGGGAAGACGAGGGTCTGATGATGCCTGAATGCAGGGATTCCGCAATGTAGTTGCGCATTGCTTCCTTCTCTGGAAGAGAGATGTTGTAAAGCCGTCCCTTCAGGAAGGGGGTCCCAGGTAGGAGATTGATGGCACAATCATACGGCCGGTGAGGGGGAAGCGACATAGCCCTGTCCTAACTAAACACTGGGGCAAGATCATGATACTCGGGGGGAACACCTGTGAGGTCTGGGGGAGAGGGCACCGCTTGGGAACCACAGGGCGGGGACAGTGCGGAACGCAGGCAGGTTGCATGGCAGGTAGTGCTCTATCCCAGGATCCGGCCGGAGGCCCAGGAGATATGGGGCTCATGCTTCTCCAACCAAGGTCGACCCAACACCAAGGCATGTAGAACAAAGAAGCAGATTGACTCGGTGTGATTACCTGAAAGGGTGAGCATGAGGGGCCTGGTAGAATAGGAGATAGCGCCTAATGGACGTCCGTCTATGGCCTGGGGGAACAACGAGTGGTCCAAGGGAACCAAGGGGACACCTGCTTGGCGAGCAAAGGAAACGTCCATGAGGCACTCATCCGCACCAGAATCAATGAGGGCGCTGACAGAAAGTGTCTCTGTGCCCCAGGCCGGCGTAGCAGGGAAGAGGCGGTTGGGATTCTTCTTGGGCTGGTGGAAAATAGTCTTGCTCACCAGTATAGCCCCTACCAGCGAGCAGGATCTTTTGGGCGAGTGGGGCAAGAGCGAATGAAATGACCTGACTCACCACAGTAGAGACACAGCCTGTTGTTCAGTCTCTGTTCTCTCTCCTCTGGTGTGAGTCTTGATCAGCCAAAGGAGCTGGGGAACGCAGAGGTGAAGGAGGGGGCTCAGCTCGGCTAGCAGAGAACAGAGTTGGAACCTCCGTAGCTGGGTGGTGGGAGGGTTGGCGAGGAGAGCCTCAATGGGCTCTGTCTGCGCGACGTTCCTGAAGCCGGGAGTCCATTAGGAGGGCCAGGGATATTAAGTCGTTGAGGGTTTCAGGGCAGTCACGGACAACGAGATCCTTGATGGCATCACTCAGCCCCTTGCGATAAACACTGAGAAGGGCATTGGTGTCCCATCGGCTCTCCGCTGCCAGGATTCGGAACTCCAGGGTATACTGAGCCACAGAGCGAGACCCCTGACGGATTACCAGCAAACGACTGGCGGCGTCCTTCCCGTCTACAGGGTGATCGAACACTGCCTGAAACTCCCTCTTAAACTGTGCGTAGTCAGTAGCAAGAGAAAGGTTGCCTTCAACTGCAGCTATAGCCCAACTGAGAGCCTCATCAATCAGAAGAGACATGACCAAGGCAATCCTAGACCCATCGGAAGAATATCTAGACGGCTGATGAGTGAAAAGTAACTCACATTGAGCGAGGAAACCCCGACAGTGGATGAAGTCTCCGTCGAACGGCCTAGGGCTGACCAAGTTGGGCTCAGTTTGGGGGTGCGACTGGGCTGGGGAGGCCGCTGAACCCGCCGCTGCAATGGGAGGGCTGGGACTGGTGTTGGCGATGGGAGCTGGAAGTCCGCTGACCGGTGTTCGGGCTGTAAGGGTATCCAGGGATTTCTGAATGTCGGCCAACGCTCCGGAGATGGCGCTCACTTGGGTGGAAAGGGACGCCACAGTTCCTACTGTGGAACGGGAGGCACTTTCAAGCACTGCTATCTGACTTTGCACAGTGAGAAAGGCCTTCTTCAACTCCTGCTGCAGCTCGGCAAGGTCACGGGCCTGTTTGGCAATCAAACCTCCTAAATCTGCAGGAGTCTGGTTCCCTGCCCCTGGGGACCCGGCTTGGCTCATGGTGACTTGAACGTTCTGTTAGGCTCTAAAGTTACAGCAGCCAAATGTGCCAGGTACCCCAGAGACAAAGACACAGAACCGTGCTTCAAGTTTAACAACTTTATTAAACAACTTTACGTGGGAGTGGAGCAGAGGAGAGAGAGATTGGGTATCCAGGGAGAGGAGAGAGGGTGGAGGGTCCACGTGGTGGTTAGGTGAGGGTGAAGGTGAGGGGCCTGGAAGGCATGGACGGAGCGAGGAGACACTGGTTTTAACGGAGGGAGCCTGGAACAAACAAAGAGGAGAACAGGATTAGCAAAGATATACAATACAGTCTATTCGAAGATTTACGAGTGCTGCTAGTACACAGCCGGCTAACCTGACCACAATAGTCGACGTTCAAGCAACGGGCGCCCCCTCTCAGCCTCCTCTAATACTCAGGCAGAGTAGATGATGATGTGGAACAGCTGGGCTGCTCGTCGTCATCATTGCCAGCACCTGTGCTGGGCTGACTGGCTGCTGGCTGCTGGGCAACAGCATAAGCTGTATTTGACTGAAAAAAGGTCTTTCACTTCTTTTCTAGCCTGAAGTGGTTGAATTTGGATCTTCTTTATGGCAAACGAGGCTTTACCTGGAATTTAATTCATTAAGGGTGAAAACTGGCTCATGTCAATTTTCAGCGTGTCAGACCGAGAAAGTCGCTTTTTTTGCACTTACAGTAGCATAGATGCGCCCACTGGATGCGCCCACTGCTATGGCCCTGCCTGATCGTGGATGCGCCTACTGCTATGGCCCTGCCTGATCGTGGATGCGCCTACTGCCATGACCCTGCCTGACACCCACCACTACTGTCGCTAATATTAGTCACATCTCTGTTACATACGTTCCACTACTATTATTGTAATGCATTACTACATACCATCCTTACCATTAATCACTACTACTGTTATCACTAGTAATCACATTTCCATGTGCATTTCATTATTATTGCTGTAATACATCTTTATGTACTTTCACTCCTGTCAACCATCGCTTATAATTGAATACATTGTGATCTCGTTGATCTGCTCTGTACATGCGACATCTATTGCACGTCTGTCCGTCCTGGGAGAGGGATCCCTCCTCTGTGGCTCTCCCTGAGGTTTCTTCCGCATTTTTTTTGCCTGTTAAAAGGTCCTTTTTTGGGGGGGCAAGTTTTTCCTCACTCGAATCGAGGGTCGAAGGACAGAGGGTGTCGTCTCTGTACAGATTGTAAAGCCCTCTGAGGCAAACTGTGATTTGTGAATTTGGGCTATACAAATAAAATTTTATTTGATTTGATTTTTGATTTGCATAAGCTGTATTTGACTGAAAAAAGGTCTTTCACTTAAGTTTTCTAGCCTGAAGTGGTTGAATTTGGATCTTCTTTATGGCAAACGAGGCTTTGTATTTCTACTGTGTATTTCTATTGTCTGCTCTATATTTCTGAAGTGTATTTCTACTGTGATGTGTATTTCTACTGTGTATTTCTATTGTCTGCTCTGTATTTCTAAAGTGTATTTTGACTCTGCGCTGTGTATTTCTACTGTGTGCTGTGTACTTCTACTGTGTAATTCTATTGTGATGTGTATTTCTACTGTGTATTTAGACTGTGTGCTATGTATTTCTAGTGTATTTGTACTGTGTGTTGTGTATTTGTACCGTGTATTTCTATTGTGATGTGTATTTCTACTGTGATGTGTATTTCTACTGTGTATTTCTATTGTGATGTGTACTTCTACTGTGGTGTGTATTTCTACTGTGTATTTCAACTGTGTGCTATGTATTTCTAGTGTATTTGCACTGTGTGCTGTGTATTTCTACTGTGTATTTGCATTGTGTGCTGTGTATTTCTACTGTGTATTTCTACTGTGATGTGTATTTCTACTGTGTGTTTCTCTTGTCTGCTCTGTATTTCTACTGTGTATTTAGACTGTGTGCTATGTATTTCTAGTGTATTTGTACTGTGTGTTGTGTATTTCTACTGTGTATTTCTATTGTGATGTGTATTTCTACTGTGATGTGTATTTCTACTGTGTATTTCAACTGTGTGCTATGTATTTCTAGTGTATTTGCACTGTGTGCTGTGTATTTCTAGTGTGTATTTGCACTGTGTGCTGTGTATTTCTACTGTGTATTTCTATTGTCTGATCTGTATTTGTACTGTGTGCTGTGTATTTCTACTGTGTATTTCTATTGTGATGTGTATTTCTACTGTAATGTGTATTTCTACTGTGTATTTCTATTGTGATGTGTATTTGTACTGTGATGTCTATTTCTACTGTGTATTTCTATTGTCTGCTCTGTATTTCTTAAGTGTATTTGGACTCTGTGCTGTGTATTTCTACTGTGTACTTCAACTGTGTGCTATGTATTTCTAGTCTATGTGCACTGTGTGCTGTGTATTTCTAAAGTGTATTTCGACTGTGATGTGTATTTCCATTGTGATGTGTATTTCTACTGTGTATTTCTACTGTCTGCTCTGTATTTATACTGTGATGTGTATTTCTACTGTGTATTTCTATTGTCTGCTCTGTATTTCTAAAGTGTATTTCAACTCTGTGCTGTGTATTTCTACTGTTTATTTCTATTGTTGGCTCTGTATTTCTACTGTGTATTTTGACTGTGTGCTATGTATTTCTATAGTATTTGTACTGTGTGCTGTGTATTTCTACTGTGATGTGTATTTCTACTGTGATCTATATTTCTACTGTGTATTTCTACTGTGATGTGTATTTCTACTGTGTATTTCTACAGTATATTTGGACATTGTGATGTGTATTTCTCCAATGTATTTCTACTGTCTGCTATGTATTTCTAGTGTATTTCTACTGTGTGCTGTGTATTTCTACTGTGTATTTCTACTGTGTGCTGTGTATTTCTACTGTGTATTTCTCTTGTCTGCTCTGTATTTCTAATGTGTATTTCGACTGTGTGCTATGTATTTCTAGTGTATTTGCACTGTGTGCTGTGTATTTCTACTGTGTATTTCTACTGTGTATTTTGACTGTGTGCTGTGTATTTCTACTGTGCATTTCTTTTTTCTTGTGATGAAATTTTTATTTTATTTTCCAAACTTTGAAAAAGGCAGTGCATTTTAATAACAAATACAAAACATGATGACAGATATAAGAATGAGAAAACCACAATAGTAAAAAAAAACAAAAAAAACAACATATAAAATAACCACCCCACCCGCCCACCACCACCACCACCCCTGGGCCCCCCAGAACCAAAAGCTACTAGCAAATTAGGTGGCTAGATCCGCTCCTTTAGTTTCCCTGCCACTGAGACCCACAGCTCAATCTCGGATTCCTTGACTCCAATCACACGAGCAGTGGACAACTCCAGGTAAATAATATCAAGAAATGTGAGGATCCAATTGTTCACTGACAGCTTATCGGGGTGTTTCTACCTCATAGCTACTAATTTCTTAGCTGCAGTAAGGCCAGCAAAAATAAGTCTTTTCTGCTGTCCAGATGTTGAAAACTGAGATAAATCATTCAGGAGTAAAGTAGTTATTGACACCGGAATTGTCAAAGAAAAAATATTTGATAAGTGAGAAGATACACGGCTCCAAAAACTAGCGACAGGAGGGCATTGCCAGAACATGTGAAGAAATGTACCAGGAGCCCCGAGGGAACACAGGGTGCACCGGGAGTCAGCCACCAGACCCATTAAGTGCAATCTTCGTGGGGTTAGGTAAGTTCTATGAGCATAATTCAGGTGGATTTGTTGGTGATTTGGATTACGTGAAGTCAACAAAATGTCAGACCAAACCGTGTCCCAATCAAAATCACTTCTCCACTGTTTGTCTAAGAGCAGGTCCTTGTAAGAGGACTTCAGTAGAAAAGTATAAAAAGTAGAGACAAAGCCCCGGGAGGTTCCTCTGCTCGTAACAAGTTTGTGAAAGGGGTGTTGTTTCAGTGGCTAACCCCACGGGACTCCATAGGCCTTAAGTGCCGCCCTAAGCTGAAGATAAAAAAAGAAAGATGAGCCTGGCAGGTCATAACAGTCTTTCAGATCCTGAAATGAGCGAAGACCAGTATCATTATAAACATCCCCTAAGGTGTGAATGCCTTTCTTCTCCCACTGAGAAAAAGTAATGGGCCTCTGTCTTATCACAATTTGGTTGTTATTAAATACTGTGTATTTCTACTGTGCATTTCAACTGTGTGCTATGTATTTCTAGTGTATTTGCACTGTGTGCTGTGTATTTCTACTGTGTATTTCTACTGTGATGTGTATTTCCATTGTGATATGTAATTCTACTGTGTATTTTGACTGTGCTATGTATTTCTAGTGTATTTGTACTGTGTGCGGTGTATTTCTACCCTGTATTTCTATTGTGATGTGTATTTCTCTTGTCTGCTCTGTATTTCTACTGTGTATTTCGACTGTGCTGTGTATTTCTAGTGCATTTGTACTGTGTGCTGTGTATTTCTACTGTGTATTTCTACTGTGATGCGTATTTCTACTGTGTATTTCGACTGTGTGCTATGTATTTCTAGTGTATTTCTACTGTTTGCTATGTATTTCTACTGTGTATTTCTATTGTGATGTGTATTTCTACTGTGTATTTCTACTGTGAGTTGTATTTCTCTGTGTATGTCTATTGTCTCCTCCTTTTTTCTACTGTGTATTTTGACTGTGTGCTATGTATTTCTTGTGTATTTGCACTGTGTGCTGTGTATTTCTTCTGTGTGTTTCTACAGTGATGTGTATTTCTACTGTGTATTTCTATTGTGATGTGTATTTCTACTGTGATGTGTATTTCTACTTTGTATTTCTATTGTGATGTGTATTTCTACTGTGATGTGTATTTCCACTGTGTATTTCTATTGTCTGCTGTGTATTTCTACTGTCTGCTGTGTATTTCTACTGTGTATTTCTATTGTAATGTGTATTTCTACTGTATATTTGGACTGTGTCCTATGTATTTCTAGTGTATTTCTACTGTGTGCTGTGTATTTCTACTGTGTATTTCTATTGTGATGTGCATTTCTACTGTGTATTTCTATTGTGATGTGTATTTCTACTGTGACATGTATTTCCACTGTGTATTTCTATTGTCTGCTCTGTATTACTACTGTGATGTGTATTTCTACTGTGTATTTCTATTATCTGCTCTGTATTTCTAAAGTGTATTTCAACTCTGTGCTGTGTATTTCTACTGTTTATTTCTATTGTTGGCTCTGTATTTCTACTGTGTATTTCTCTTGTCTGCTCTGTATTTCTACTGTGTATTTCGACTGTGCTGTGTATTTCTAGTGCATTTGTGCTGTGTGCTGTGTATTTCTACTGTGTATTTCTACTGTGATGCGTATTTCTACTGTGTATTTCGACTGTGTGATATGTATTTCTAGTGTATTTCTACTGTTTGCTGTGTATTTCTACTGTGTATTTCTATTGTGATGTGTATTTCTACTATGTATTTCTACTGTGATTTGTATTTCTCTGTGTATGTCTATTGTCTCCTCCTTTTTTCTACTGTGTATTTCTATTGTGATGTGTATTTCTACTGTATATTTCGACTGTGTCCTATGTATTTCTAGTGTATTTGTACTGTGTGCTGTGTATTTCTACTGTGTATTTCTATTGTGATGTGCATTTCTACTGTGTATTTCTATTGTGATGTGTATTTCTACTGTGACGTGTATTTCCACTGTGTATTTCTATTGTCTGCTCTGTATTACTACTGTGATGTGTATTTCTACTGTGTATTTCTATTATCTGCTCTGTATTTCTAAAGTGTATTTCAACTCTGTGCTGTGTATTTCTACTGTGTATTTCTACTGTTTATTTCTATTGTTGGCTCTGTATTTCTACTGTGTATTTCTCTTGTCTGCTCTGTGTATTTCGACTGTGCTGTGTATTTCTAGTGCATTTGTACTGTGTGCTGTGTATTTCTACTGTGTATTTCTACTGTGATGCGTATTTCTACTGTGTATTTCGACTGTGTGCTATGTATTTCTAGTGTATTTCTACTGTTTGCTGTGTATTTCTACTGTGTATTTCTATTGTGATGTGTATTTCTACTGTGTATTTCTACTGTGATTTGTATTTCTCTGTGTATATCTATTGTCTCCTCCTTTTTTCTACTGTGTATTTCGACTGTGTGCTATGTATTTCTTGTGTATTTGCACTGTGTGCTGTGTATTTCTTCTGTGTTTCTACAGTGATGTGTATTTCTACTGTGTATTTCTATTGTGATGTGTATTTCTACTGTGATGTGTATTTCTACTGTGTATTTCTATTGTGTATTTCTATTGTGATGTGTATTTCTACTGTGATGTGTATTTCCACTGTGTATTTCTATTGTCTGCTGTGTATTTCTACTGTCTGCTGTGTATTTCTACTGTGTATGTCTATTGTGATGTGTATTTCTACTGTATATTTCGACTGTGTCCTATGTATTTCTAGTGTATTTGTACTGTGTGCTGTGTGTTTCTACTGTGTATTTCTATTGTGATGTGTATTTCTACTGTCTATTTCTACTGTGATTTGTATTTCTCTGTGTATATCTATTGTGTCCTCCTTTTTTCTACTGTGTATTTTGACTGTGTGCTATGTATTTCTAGTGTATTTGCGCTGCGTGCTGTGTATTTCTTCTGTGTGTTTCTACAGTGATGTGTATTTCTACTGTGTATTTCTATTGTGATGTGTATTTCTACTGTATATTTCGACTGTGTCCTATGTATTTCTAGTGTATTTGTATTGTGTGCTGTGTGTTTCTACTGTGTATTTCTATTGTGATGTGCATTTCTACTGTGTATTTCTATTGTGATGTGTATTTCTACTGTGACGTGTATTTCCACTGTGTATTTCTATTGTCTGCTCTGTATTACTACTGTGATGTGTATTTCTACTGTGTATTTCTATTGTGATGTGCATTTCTACTGTGTATTTCTATTGTGATGTGTATTTCTACTGTGACGTGTATTTCCACTGTGTATTTCTATTGTCTGCTCTGTATTACTACTGTGTGCTGTGTGTTTCTACTGTGTATTTCTATTGTGATGTGCATTTCTACTGTGTATTTCTATTGTGATGTGTATTTCTACTGTGACGTGTATTTCCACTGTGTATTTCTATTGTCTGCTCTGTATTACTACTGTGATGTGTATTTCTACTGTGTATTTCTATTGTGATGTGCATTTCTACTGTGTATTTCTATTGTGATGTGTATTTCTACTGTGACGTGTATTTCCACTGTGTATTTCTATTGTCTGCTCTGTATTACTACTGTGTGCTGTGTATTTCTACTGTGTATTTCTACTGTGTGCTGTGTATTTCTACTGTGTATTTCTCTTGTCTGCTCTGTATTTCTACTGTGTATTTTGACTGTGTGCTATGTATTTCTAGTGTATTTGCACTGTGTGCTGTGTATTTCTACTGTGTATTTCTATTGTGATGTGTATTTCTACTGTGATTTCTATTTCTCTGTGTATGTCTATTGTCTCCTCCTTTTTTCTACTGTGTATTTTGACTGTGTGCTATGTATTTCTTGTGTATTTGCAGTGTGTGCTGTGTATTTCTTCTGTGTGTTTCTATTGTGATGTGTATTTCTACTGTGTATTTCTATTGTGATGTGTATTTCTACTGTGATGTGTATTTCCACTGTGTATTTCGACTGTGTCTTATGTATTTCTAGTGTATTTGTACTGTGTGCTGTGTATTTCTACTGTGCATTTCTACTGTGTATTTCTATTGTGATGTGTATTTCTACTGTGACGTGTATTTCCACTGTGACGTGTATTTCCACTGTGTATTTCTATTGTCTGCTCTGTATTACTACTGTGATGTGTATTTCTACTGTGTATTTCTATTGTCTGCTCTGTATTTCTAAAGTGTATTTCAACTCTGTGCTGTGTATTTCTACTGTGTATTTCTATTGTGATATGTATTTCTACTGTTTATTTCTATTGTTGGCTCTGTATTTCTACTGTGTATTTCTCTTGTCTGCTCTGTATTTCTACTGTGTATATTGACTGTGTGCTACAGTAGGTACTACTTCGTTGTGGCCGAGTTCACGCGTGATTCTCGCGTGAATCACGCGAGAATCACACACCTTTTTAGTGGCGGATAAATTGTGTTTTCATGAGAAGCGGCAATGTGCCCAAACAACCACCAGGTGGCATCTGTCAGCAGGAGGACGACAACATGCAGCAGCAGGGAGCAGTGACCATGAACGGGAATGGACAGAGTTGCCTGATTTATGTTTCTGTTCATTGTTGCTTAAATACAAGAATGTAGCTAATAATACCTCACCCACTCCACACCTCATTCCAACTCCTTCCTTCAGCCTGTCGCTACAGGGTCCCTCTAGCAAGGACAAACTTAGTGAGTTGTTGATGATGTTGATGGCGGATGAGATGAATGATTTTTTTTCACTATGAAGCCTTTTAAATTACGCACAGCCTACAGAAGTTTCAACGTCCATATAAGCATTTAAGAAATGATTCTTATCAGTTCCATAATTCAGAGAGGATTTTTACTCAACGAAAAAGTGTATAAAGATCAGCTTTTAGGTTGAAGACACGACAGCAGCACGTATGTCCAGACGCTGGTGTGTCAGCTGGGGCAGCGGGTCGGTGAAAGATAAGGCACATGAAAACATTGTGACTGACGTATAGCTCCCCTGGTAGAGCAGCTCCCTCAGTAAGCAGAATCACCCGCTGATACGAGTTCGAATCTCTGTGTAGGCTGTAACTTAAGTTAATGTGTTTTCTTTTCTCATCATCATTATGATCACATATGGCTCCAAGTTTGCGCAAATAAATGAGCAAATGAGCATTAATTCTCCGCCGGCCGCGGCACCAGCTTTCCTGCTTGTGTACATAGATTCTGACACCACAACTGTAGCGTACCGAATATCAATAGATGATAACCAGAAAAAAAACGTTCTATTGATCTGATTCACCGGCTTCATGGACGTCGGAACTATTTTCTGAGAGGGGGGGCGGGGGAAGCACGCACTTTTATCAATGATTAAGGATTTGATTTGAAGTTATTTTATAATGGCGTGCAGTTATAAGAGAACTAGATGGATGAACACGGCATCTTTATTGTTAAGAAAATGAAACTTTGATCACTAAATCAAGCCATTTAAGGAACATAACGGCATTATTTGTACCCTTGAATGAAAAAAAGAAAAGTCTGCGCTCCTGACTCAGGGCTTTCATGCATATCCAAAAGTGGACCTTCTCTCAGTTGACCCACTGATGAAGATTTTAAGCAGGGTCGAGACATCGCTTTCATCCATAAGGTCACTGTGAACGTTCATAACGGTCAAATGTGTTGGTCTCTCCTGCGTCATGGTGTGCAGCCAGGTTTTCAGCCTGCGCAAGGCTGAGAAAGAGTGCTCGGATGCCGCGACAGATATTGGCAGGGCCAGGCACAGCTTAATGAGCTTCTCCACCTCTCTCGTGGAAAGGGGGTCAGTTCCGAGGAACCCACATCCACTCGTTTCCCCTGAGCCGCCTCAAGAACTGCCTGCTCTCGCCCTGCAGCTATGCGGAGTCCTTCCTGATCAAAACGCCGCTCCGCCTCGGAGCGCACCAGGTCCATATGCACATCCTGGATGGTGCTTACTTCTCGTATCTTCCCGTGGGTAGGGTGGCTGATGGGGTGCGTGAGTTCCGACGTCTATGACCGGCTTTCTTTATTTCAGTTGTGGTGTCAGAATTTAACACAAATATTTGTGCTTTCTATTCCTTATATTTTCTACAACAGGCTTATAGAAAGAAGAACGACGCCACGTCATGTCAGACAGTTTTCTCTAGCTTTATTAAAATACATAATCAGCAGCTTCACAGTAGTCGGATATACAGAAGGTTATTTAAAGCGGACTGAGTCCCTGAAGCCGTCTCCCTGCAGGAGGAGATCCCTTGGCCAAGTGATCAATGTATTTGTTGCAGACCTCTTTGCTGTCCTCAGCGCGCGGGGGTGGGGGTGGGGGCGCTGGCGTAGCAAGCTTTTCAAAAGTGTGGGGGATGGATGTGGTCTTTCCAGTTAAGCAACTTGTTCCAGATGCCTTAACATTTGCATTCCCCCATACTGAGGAATGTGTGTAGGGGACGAGAAGTAAGCACCATCCAGGATGTGTCCATCCTGCATTCGGAGGTGGAGAAGCTCATTAAGCTGTGTCTGGCCCTGCCAATGGCCGCGTTTCTCAGATTCGTTAAGGAGCTCTTAAGTGCTAAGATCTTCTTAGGAGCGCTCTTAAGAACGCTGTGAAAGAAGGATGTGTTTTCCAGAGTCGCTCTTAGCTTAAGAAGATCTTTCACTAAGAAGGAAATGTAAGATCGAGCTGACCCACTCTTAACAGCCTTCTTACAGCCAAATGCTCAGTGATCAAGCCGCGTCAGGGAAATTTACATCCTCCACTTTTCGAAATAATAAAACAATGCTCAATGTTGAAATGCGCTCATAGCTGCGGACCACTGGCGCAAGAAACATAGGCTAATAGAAGAAGAAGAAAAAACCTTGTTATTGAATTACACGTTTAAGTTTTCCACACATATCTGCATATGAGTTTATAGTAGGCTGCTACACATAAAAATACAACAACCCTGTGGCATTTCACAGATATCAAGGAAACAGATGTAATTAAACTCAACTGAACCTCATCCAGAGAGGCTTCACCTGCTACTCTACAGTATATAAATGCATTGCCAAAGTCCGCGCGTGTGAGAAACGATGGCTACAATACAGCACATTCTCGCTGCGAACCAACAGCGTCGCCGTGCGCGAAGCCAGACGGTTTACATAAATGCATACGTGCGTCAGCACTTCTCCCCACTGGACGTGCTGTCAGACCGGGCTGTCCAGGCAAAGTACCGGCTGCCCCGTGCGGAGATCCAACGGCTGATCACTCTGTCTCCACACATCCAGAGAGCAACCCGCTGCAATTTTGCCCTCAGCCCGGAGGTGCAGCTCCTGGCTGCGCTGCGTTTTTACGCAGTGGGGAGCTTCCTGGAGTTTCATTTTCTTAACAATAAAGATGCCGTGTTCATCCATCTAGTTCTCTTATAACTGCACGCCATTATAAAATAACTTCAAATCAAATCCTTAATCATTGATAAAAGTGCGTGCTTCCCCCGCCCCCCCTCTCAGAAAATAGTTCCGACGTCCATGAAGCCGGTGAATCAGATCAATAGAACGTTTTTTTTCTGGTTATCATCTATTGATATTCGGTACGCTACAGTTGTGGTGTCAGAATTTAATGTATTTTATGTACACAAGCAGGAAAGCTGGTGCCGCGGCCCGGCAGAGAATTAATGCTCATTTGCTCATTTATTTGCTCAAACTTGGAGCTATATGTGATCATAATGATGATGATGATGAGAAAAGAAAACACATTAACTAAAGTTACAGCCTAAACTGAGATTCGAACACACACTAGCGGCAGATTCTGCTTTCTGAGGGAGCTGCTCTACCAGGGGAGCTATACGTCAGTCATAACACACACCAGCGTCTGGACATACGTGCTGCTGTCGTGTCTTCAACCTAAAAGCTGATCTTTATAAATTTTTTCGTTGAGTAAAAATCCTCTCTGAATTATGGAACTGATAAGAATAATTTCTTAAATGCTTGTATGGACGTAGAAAATTCTGTAGGCTGTGCGTAATTGTTTCTGCCTCCGCTTATTAGCCATGGCTGCAGCGAGCGAGCAAGCGAAATCACAACCTCAGATGTCTTTAGGGTATCAGATATTTTTATTGGCTATTCTTATATTTAAGCAACATCCAGTCAGGCCGTGATATATGCTCACGGGGGCGGACTGGGACAATAATTCAGGTCGGCAATTTTACCAGTAAACAAATGTTCCTTAAAAAACGACTAATGTAGTTTAGCTCTACTGTAAAACAAAGAAAGCACAAGTGATTATCCAAGGTCACCCAGATAACTGAGGTGTCCCACCGCTGTGAAACAATCAGTCTGAATCAATCTGATACGGTTTAGCAGTCCCCCTCTCCATTCACTCTACCTGTAGCCTAAAACAGCGCCACTCTCCATTGCAGCTACATTGTGGTCAAATGTGGAATTGTCCCAAAATCGTTTCAGCTGCAATTCAGTACTATGCTTCCACCTAGTGGCTACAGTTGTCACTGACATTTCACGCGTTGCGTGAATCTCGCTCCCCGCGAGTGAAATGGCCACTTTGAAGTAGTACCTACTGTATGTATTTCTATAGTATTTGTACTGTGTGCTGTGTATTTCTACTGTGATGTGTATTTCTACTGTGATCTATATTTGTACTGTGTATTTCCACTGTGATGTGTATTTCTACAGTGTATTTGGACTTTATGATGTGTATTTCTACAATGTATTTCTACTGTCTGCTATGTATTTCTAGTGTATTTCTACTGTGTGCTGTGTATTTCTACTGTGTATTTCTACTGTGTGCTGTGTATTTCTACTGTGTATTTCTCTTGTCTGCTCTGTATTTCTACTGTGTATTTTGACTGTGTGCTATGTATTTCTAGTGTATTTGCACTGTGTGCTGTGTATTTCTACTGTGTATTTCTATTGTGATGTGTATTTCTACTGTGATTTCTATTTCTCTGTGTATGTCTATTGTCTCCTCCTTTTTTCTACTGTGTATTTTGACTGTGTGCTATGTATTTCTTGTGTATTTGCAGTGTGTGCTGTGTATTTCTTCTGTGTTTCTACAGTGATGTGTATTTCTACTGTGTATTTCTATTGTGATGTGTATTTCTACTGTGATGTGCATTTCTATTGTGTATTTCTATTGTGATGTGTATTTCTACTGTGATGTGTATTTCCACTGTGTATTTCTATTGTCTGCTGTGTATTTCTACTGTGTATTTCTATTGTGATGTGTATTTCCACTGTATATTTCGACTGTGTCTTATGTATTTCTAGTGTATTTGTACTGTGTGCTGTGTATTTCTACTGTGTATTTCTACTGTGACGTGTATTTCCACTGTGTATTTCTATTGTCTGCTCTGCATTACTACTGTGATGTGTATTTCTACTGTGTATTTCTATTGTCTGCTCTGTATTTCTACTGTGTATTTCTATTGTGCTGTGTATTTCTACTGTGTATTTCTATTGTGATATGTATTTCTACTGTGTATTTCTATTGTCTGCTCTGTATTTCTACTGTGTATATTGACTGTGTGCTATGTATTTCTATAGTATTTGTACTGTGTGCTGTGTATTTCTACTGTGATGTGTATTTCTACTGTGATCTATATTTCTACTGTGTATTTCCACTGTGATGTGTATTTCTACTGTGTATTTCTACAGTGTATTTGGACTTTATGATGTGTATTTCTACAATGTATTTCTACCGTCTGCTATGTATTTCTAGTGTATTCCTACTGTGTGCTGTGTATTTCTACTGTGTATTTCTCTTGTCTGCTCTGTATTTCTACTGTGTGCTGTGTATTTCTACTGTGTATTTCTCTTGTCTGCTCTGTATTTCTACTGTGTATTTCAACTGTGTGCTATGTATTTCTAGTGTATTTGCACTGTGTGCTGTGTATTTCTACTGTGTATTTTGACTGTGTGCTGTGTATTTCTACTGTGCATTTCTATTGTGATGTGTATTTCTACTGCGTATTTCTATTGTCTGCTCTTCATTTCTAAAGTGTATTTCGACTCTGTGCTGTGTATTTCTACTGTGTATTTCTACTGTGTATTTTGACTGTGTGGTATTTCTAGTGTATTTGCACTGTGTGCTGTGTATTTCTACTGTGATGTGTATTTCTACTGTGATGTGTATTTCTACTGTGTATTTCTAGTGTCTGCTCTGTATTTCCACTGTGTTTTTATATTGTGATGTGTATTTCTACTGTGATGTTTATGTCTGCTGTGTATTTTTATTGTCTGCTCTGTATTTCTAAAGTGTATTTCGACTGTGTGCTGTGTACTTCCACTGTGTGATGTTTATTTCTACTGTGCATTTCTACTGTGATAAGTATTTCTACTGTGCATTTCTATTGTCTGCTCTGTATTTCGACTGAGTATTTCTATTGTGAGGAGTTATTCTGCTGTGATGTGTAATTCTACTGTATATTTATACTGTGTGCTGTGTATTTCCACTGTGTATTTCTACAGTTTTCTGTATATTTCTACTTTGTTATGTGTATTTGTACTGTGTGCTCTGTGCACTGTACAGTAGCATAAGCTGTATTTGACTGCAAAAAGGTTTCTCAAGCAAGTTTCCTAGCCTGGACTGGCTACTATTGTTCTGAAATGCTAAAAATTGACATAAGCCAGTTTTCACCCTCAATGAATTAAAGATCAGGTAAAACCTTGTTTGTCATGAAATAGATCCACATTCAACCAGTTCAGGCAAGGAAACTTCAGTGAAAGACCTTTTTTCAGTCAAATACAGCTTATGCTACACTGTAAACCCGAACGTGATCTATATTTGTACTGTGTATTTCCACTGTGATGTGTATTTCTACAGTGTATTTGGACTTTATGATGTGTATTTCTACAATGTATTTCTACTGTCTGCTATGTATTTCTAGTGTATTTCTACTGTGTGCTGTGTATTTCTACTGTGTATTTCTACTGTGTGCTGTGTATTTCTACTGTGTATTTCTCTTGTCTGCTCTGTATTTCTACTGTGTATTTTGACTGTGTGCTATGTATTTCTAGTGTATTTGCACTGTGTGCTGTGTATTTCTACTGTGTATTTCTATTGTGATGTGTATTTCTACTGTGATTTCTATTTCTCTGTGTATGTCTATTGTCTCCTCCTTTTTTCTACTGTGTATTTTGACTGTGTGCTATGTATTTCTTGTGTATTTGCAGTGTGTGCTGTGTATTTCTTCTGTGTTTCTACAGTGATGTGTATTTCTACTGTGTATTTCTATTGTGATGTGTATTTCTACTGTGATGTGCATTTCTACTGTGTATTTCTATTGTGATGTGTATTTCTACTGTGATGTGTATTTCCACTGTGTATTTCTATTGTCTGCTGTGTATTTCTACTGTGTATTTCTATTGTGATGTGTATTTCCACTGTATATTTCGACTGTGTCTTATGTATTTCTAGTGTATTTGTACTGTGTGCTGTGTATTTCTACTGTGTATTTCTACTGTGACGTGTATTTCCACTGTGTATTTCTATTGTCTGCTCTGCATTACTACTGTGATGTGTATTTCTACTGTGTATTTCTATTGTCTGCTCTGTATTTCTACTGTGTATTTCTATTGTGCTGTGTATTTCTACTGTGTATTTCTATTGTGATATGTATTTCTACTGTGTATTTCTATTGTCTGCTCTGTATTTCTACTGTGTATATTGACTGTGTGCTATGTATTTCTATAGTATTTGTACTGTGTGCTGTGTATTTCTACTGTGATGTGTATTTCTACTGTGATCTATATTTCTACTGTGTATTTCCACTGTGATGTGTATTTCTACTGTGTATTTCTACAGTGTATTTGGACTTTATGATGTGTATTTCTACAATGTATTTCTACCGTCTGCTATGTATTTCTAGTGTATTCCTACTGTGTGCTGTGTATTTCTACTGTGTATTTCTCTTGTCTGCTCTGTATTTCTACTGTGTGCTGTGTATTTCTACTGTGTATTTCTCTTGTCTGCTCTGTATTTCTACTGTGTATTTCAACTGTGTGCTATGTATTTCTAGTGTATTTGCACTGTGTGCTGTGTATTTCTACTGTGTATTTTGACTGTGTGCTGTGTATTTCTACTGTGCATTTCTATTGTGATGTGTATTTCTACTGCGTATTTCTATTGTCTGCTCTTCATTTCTAAAGTGTATTTCGACTCTGTGCTGTGTATTTCTACTGTGTATTTCTACTGTGTATTTTGACTGTGTGGTATTTCTAGTGTATTTGCACTGTGTGCTGTGTATTTCTACTGTGATGTGTATTTCTACTGTGATGTGTATTTCTACTGTGTATTTCTAGTGTCTGCTCTGTATTTCCACTGTGTTTTTATATTGTGATGTGTATTTCTACTGTGATGTTTATGTCTGCTGTGTATTTTTATTGTCTGCTCTGTATTTCTAAAGTGTATTTCGACTGTGTGCTGTGTACTTCCACTGTGTGATGTTTATTTCTACTGTGCATTTCTACTGTGATAAGTATTTCTACTGTGCATTTCTATTGTCTGCTCTGTATTTCGACTGAGTATTTCTATTGTGAGGAGTTATTCTGCTGTGATGTGTAATTCTACTGTATATTTATACTGTGTGCTGTGTATTTCCACTGTGTATTTCTACAGTTTTCTGTATATTTCTACTTTGTTATGTGTATTTGTACTGTGTGCTCTGTGCACTGTACAGTAGCATAAGCTGTATTTGACTGCAAAAAGGTTTCTCAAGCAAGTTTCCTAGCCTGGACTGGCTACTATTGTTCTGAAATGCTAAAAATTGACATAAGCCAGTTTTCACCCTCAATGAATTAAAGATCAGGTAAAACCTTGTTTGTCATGAAATAGATCCACATTCAACCAGTTCAGGCAAGGAAACTTCAGTGAAAGACCTTTTTTCAGTCAAATACAGCTTATGCTACACTGTAAACCCGAACGTTCAAATTAATTAAATAGATTAAGTACTGCATACTCAAAGTTTTAAAAAAGTTCTACTAACTTAATTATGTCAAGTTTGTGTAACATGTTCTTTCTTTTTGAGTAATTTATACTAATAATGTTTGATTAAATTGAAATATTTCTTTATTAAGTAAGCATAAATTAAAAACACAACTTAAGTACAAGTTAATAGAATTAAGGCCTACATATAAGAATGGTAAAGTCTTCTTATTTCTATTATTTCAAATAGGTGGAATTTAATAATAGGCCTTGTACATGCTAAAATGCAATAAAAGGGGGGGAGCACCGAAGACAGGCAGCACGGAGGACTGCAGAAAGTTGGACCTACGTGGCAACAGTCAGCCTCACTGGACTTACTGTAAGTTTTGAATGTTCATATATTGTTAATATACTAACATTTAGTTGTATTTTGGGTGCGTGTCGAAAAAAATAGCAGAAATGGCGGGTCCCTATTTTTTATGTGCTTTGCCACGCTTCCAGAAGGAAACATTGTGCTAGCAAGCCTAGCAGGTGTTCAGTTGTGTGTTACCTGTTTTAATGAGGCAGTTTAAAATGTTGGATACTTGTCCTAGAGGAGGTTGCAGGGCCGGCTCTTGGCATAGGGGGTATAGGCAGTCGACTAGAGCATAAAACAAAGTGTTTTAATCTTTATAAAATGTAATTTAATCCCCCCCTCTCATGTCTCATGGTGCAACCAACCCCGCTGTGCCCGCAGTCACACACACAGCAGAGGTGTGTGCAGTGAGATTGTTTTCAAGCCGTTTTCTTGTTAGAAATGCCAGCCCCACATAGCAAGCGGGTCAGGGCCAGATCCGGCATCAAGCCGGCACCTCTGGCCTACATCTGGCATGGCAATAGTATGTTAGCCAGATGTGGGCCAGGTCTGGCAGTGATGGCACCGTTTATGAAATGGCATGCCAAATGTGGGCCAATTGTGGTTAGGTGTATGTGGCCCAGGTCTGTACAGTAGCAGACAGGTCTGGGCCAGATCTGGCATCAAGCCGGCACTTCTGGCCTATTTCTGACCTGGTAAATAGTATGTTAGCCAGGTGTGGGCCAGGTCTGGCAATGATGGCACCGTTTATGTAATGGCATGCCAAATGTGGGCCATTTGTGGTTAGTTGTATGTGGCCCAGATACGTAGCAGACAGGTCTGGGCCAGATCTGGCATCAAGCCGGCACTTCTTGTCTATTTCTGACAAGGCAAATAGTATGTTAACCAGATGTGGGCCAAGTCTGGCAATGATGATACCGTTTATGTGATGGTACGCGATACATGGGCCAATTGTGTGTGAGTTTATTAGACCCTAGAGTGACTTTGACTAGGGTCAAAGGGGACTATTTAAGGTTAAAAAAAAAAGAGACAGGTTTTACACATTTGAATTGTTTTTTTTTTAAGTATATTTTTGGGGCTTTTATGCCTTTAATTGATAGGACAGTTCAGAGAGTGACAGGAAATGGGAGGCAGAGAGGGGGAATGACAGGCAGGATAGGGCCGCTGAATGTGGGATTCGAACCAGGGCCGCCTGCTCTACACATGGGGCGGGTGCTCTACCAACTGAACTAAACACCGCCCCAACACATTTGAATTTTAAAAAGGCAGGACAGTCCCTTTTCTTTAATAAATGATCAAAGCTTTGTCCGAGAAGGCTGAAATCCTGACATGGCCTCTGCAGTTTGTAAAGTCCCCAGCCCATACAACCTTCAGAAACTTGAAAGGTCATCCTGGTGCATGTGAGGTCTTCAAATAAACCCCTTTATTTTTATAAATTTTCACATTCTAAAAGACTTAAAGAGCATATTGCAGGTTAGACCCCCCCCCTTAAACCAATGCTTAGAAATATAATGTAGGAACAAGTTTTTCTTAAAATTATATTTATAAATATAAATTTATAAATAAGACTTCCGTTTTTGGGAGAAAATTTTACTTCCGCATCGAAAAACCCTTAACGGAAGTGACGTAGGCAGAGGGAGAGCGGTCGGTTTGAACAATAGGAAAACAATGGATTGTGGTGCTGGTTCTGACCCCGAGGGAACTTTACATGTGTATAATTACAAATACGACAGACCACAACCGTATAACTAGGAGTCCATTATGCACATTAGAGAGCAGAGAGACACCAGGAGGAGAATTGATGGCCAGAGGAGAGAGAAATTGAGCTGTGGTGTCAGGACAGTCAGTGCAGAGTTGGTCAGAGACTGGTGGCTTAGCTTACTGTATACGCATTAGCTACGGATATGCTTACATCACAACATCGTACAGATTACTACCATGTATCATGCAATAAAAAAACTAGTATTGATTATCTAATACATGTCGGAGTACTGATACTTACCAATGACAGAATATATAGAATATTTAGATTGACTACAGTAACATTATGACACAAGTTTGGTGAGAGAACATACATTTTATTAAAAACTGACTCATGAAAGTCATGACGTCAATTCTTCCCCTCAACAGCCAGCAGATGTCACTATTTTGACTGTATCGAATGCTTCGAAGCAGTGCATCATTTTCCAGGCAACTTTGTCAAAGTGGTTCAGTGCTTCAGAAAGCTTCGGTTTCACCACCACTAGGCAAAAGTTGCAATGATGGCTAAGGTGACCCATTCAATGGGTAAAATAATAATAAATAAAAGTCAGATAGCCAGCTTTACAGTGTCACATTTCATTGATTAATTTGGTGTTCCTGTTCAACCACTAGATGGCAACACCAGACATAAAATATTCATACTATTCAGTATTTTTTGTATAGCTAGGCTATTTAAATGTCTCAAATACAATAAATTTGGTTCCACAATAAAACACACATTAACAGATACATTGTCATCTAATAGTTTGCCCATGAAATCACATTTAGCACAGTCTACAATTTATAGCCATCATGGATGCCATAGCGATAATCAAATCAAATTACACTATCATCAAAACTGTAATTAATCAAAATTTTCCAGAACATATTCAGTTTATATTTGGCTGGCAATATGCAATCAATACAACTATTTACAATTCAACATTTGGAGAGTACAACATAACACAACTCACCATTTAAGAACACACTCACTCATCACTTGTATTGGAATTTAGCTCGCCTCTCTTTCAAGCAAGCAAAGCGATCAATCACCCTCTCATTGAAATCAGGCATGTTCCTGACAAGTTCCCTCTCCATGGAAAGCAGGCCCAATGCATTCAGACGTTCCTGTCCCATTGTATTTCTCAGGAATGTCTTGAACCTCTTTAAGGTGGAGAAACACCTCTCAGCTTCAGCTGTTGTCATTGGAGTGATTATGAGGATGTTCAACAGCGCCACAGTCTCAGAGAAGGTTTCCTGGAGGTTGTAGCTCTGTAGAACCTGGTACAGAGCCAGTGCACTGCAGGAGCCCCTGAAGTCTGGACTTTCGTAGATGAGAGAAAGCTCAGTCCTGAGCCTCTCCTTGTGTAGCATGGGGTATGCCCTCATGGTGGTATTCAGAGCCTCTTCAGGGAATGTTTTCAGATGCCGGTCAAACAGCTCTGCCTCTAGCAGCACGGCACTCACAAGGTAGCTGGTGAAGGAGAACCTGTCTTTGGCATGGCCCAGGATTGTTTCACAGATCTGTTAAAATGATAAAAATGTATAGTCAGTAACACACAATTGTAAAAAAAAAAATTCTACTGGTGTTGGCATGAATGTGGCCATGATCTACTGTATCTACTGTCTCACAGTTCCAAAGTATGCATTTTATTATTCATGCAGACTTATTACTGTATCCTTGTGTGAGTATAATGGACAAGTAATGGGTGAGTAAAACAAATGACTACCATCCATTACTGAATTACTGAAAAAGAGATTGTGACTTTATCACTTGGTTCCAACACTTGAGTATGCCTACATCATTGGTCAGTAGTGAATGCAGATACCTCTTTTGACAGCCTCTGCTACTCTTGTTCATAAGGCTCTCCTTGATCTTGTGGTACCTGGTGCTTCTTGCTGCTGCTGTTGAGAGGAGCTTTGGTCCCTGAAGGGAGACAGATCAAAAGTGTGAGAATATGATGACAGTATGTCAATGCCATTATCAATAATTACTCTCTTTAAAAAAAACAGTAATACTAGTAAGTAATAAAAAATTGCCGCGAAACTCTTTCATTCACCAATATTTTGTTATGATACGCTAGTGCTATTCCCCTCTGAGTCCGGGGGTTAGCGGTTATCAACACCCGGGGTCTGTAGGTTGACCTACTGACCTCTGACCTGGACGATATCATCTCCGACCGCTGCCCGGCTCATTCTGATAATAATCATTCCGCTTCGGCATTCGGGTCCATTTTTAGTGCAACTAGCCAGAGCTTTAGTAAGTCTAGGTTGCGGAGAGGAAGCTGAACTTCGTCCAGCTGCTCATTTTGTTCAGACAAGTCGGACACACGCAGAAACGAACCGTAGCATTAGCGATAGCAACAAGGCGCGCCGCAGTCGGAGATGACATCATCCAGATCAGAGGTTAGTAGGTCAACCTACAGACCAACAGCTAACCCCGGACTCAGAGGGGAATAGCAGTAGCGTATCATAACAAAATATTGGTGAAATTAACGAATTTTGCGGCAGATAATGTGTTATTTAGAGGCTACATTGCACTGCCCTGTGTACTTGCATTATACAGATATACGCGGCTCTCAGCTGGATCTAATTTCGTTGGAACGACTTGTAATGACACCAAAGTTATCTGGGTGACTAAATGATCGTATTTTATGCTAGAAATAAGGTCCAGATTGTAAAAAACGGTTATTATCCATTAATAATCAAAAGAAATATACCATCTGACCCATTTAAAAAAAAAAAAAACAGTGTTATGAGTATGAAAAGCCTCAGAGTTATCAATGTCCTGTATCAAATCATGAATGCTGGCAGTGAATATGCCAACAGCTTCCTCCTTGTTGATCTTCTGGAGGGATCTGGAAAGGGGAGCCGCAGCAGACGAGGACAGGACAGTGCTGCACTCAGTGTCGCACTCTCAGAGAATCCATGAGGAGCCAAAAATGCTGACAGACATGAAAGACATATGTGAAAGGCAGAAGATTACAGTACATAAATAACACAAGATATACAAACTGAAATACAAGTTATGATACTTTTTCATCAGAAATCACAAGAAGACCCTTACCTGCTTTATTTTTGCACAAGTTCCCTCCTGCGTCTCAATGTTTCTTTCCGTTGGAGTTACTTACTTCAGTTTCTCCACAACAGGCTGAGCAGTTAGTAAATAGAGACATAAGCTGGCTTTGGCACACAATGAACTTGTCAGTAGCCCTGAAAAAAGAAAATTACCTATTAATTTGCACCATGACACATCTTGGGCTGTGCCTGGAAAGCTAGGATAATAAGAGGTCAATCTTTATACAAATATGTAACTTAATACATTCAATGGTTGGTTTACTACATATACCCTTGTCCAACCTGCAATCCCATACAACAGCTCTGTCACAGAATGTGTTCAAGTGTGTTAAAAATGGAGGTCAGATAGTGTTGGAGTTGTACCGCCTGTATGCATATAGATAGCATATATAACTCGAAAAATTGTATTTCCTGCGAAAATACAGCGTGAATGCTGACGGCTGAAGTGATTTCGGAAATCTGCTGAATGTGCTGGAAAACACTTGCCTAATGCATAAAAAATGCATACAACTATGAGAATGAATGGTCAAGAATTTGCAGAAAAAGCTGTCTTTTTTCAAAAGCTGAAAAGTCAAAGGCGGAAAAGTAATAGGTTCAAAGAGCTTAAAAAGCTGAACATTTTGATAATTGGATGGTTTCTCTAGCTGAACATGAAGCTGAATATTTGAAAAGGATGAAAAGGCTGAAAAGCTGAAAAGTAATAGGCTGAAAGAGCTTAAAAAGCTGAACAGTTTGACAGCCAAACAGTTTCTGTAGCTGCATATGCTGGAGCAATAGCAGAACCAAAGTTGAAAATGTCCCCAAAAGAATGAATGGGAAAACACCTCCCAAACTCCTGCAGGTTTAGAAAAAAGTGTAATGGTTATGGCCAAAATATGTATACAGTGAGTAACAGGAGACATTGCTGAACCATGTGATGTCTTTTTTATTTCTGTAAAGTGAAAAATGAGGGAGCCAGAGCGAGAGACAAAACCGGTACCGTCTGCTCCACTCCAGAAATTTAGGCTCAAAGTTAACACTGCAGCTTATGGGGGAGTTGCTGGAGTGCTTGTCGCTCGAGGGCTTCTACAGCCAAAAGTTTAAGTCCTACATCTGAAATAAGAACATCACCTGAAAGCCAACAAGATTTCCTACATTTCTATGTATATATTGTCTATGTGAAGTAAAAGCTGTGGGACGCAAATCAAGATGAAGAGAGTTTTTTCTCAAGTTTTTGCAGCTGCTCTCCACTCTAGCGATGATGTCACCCACTCTAGCTCACGCAAATGTTATAAAACAAGACTTACAAGTGGCTGTTCACGTTCAGCTGAGTCTCTGTCTGATCCGTTACTGTCTCCTGCCGGGGCGGCAGCACCAGCAGCTGCTGACAGACAGCGGTCCGGATGAGGCTGTCGGCACCGAAGGCACCGCACCGCACCGGGGGTTGGAGGGGAGAGGGGGGCGGGGGGTCGCACAGTTCTTGCTTCGGAATCCCAGTTGAACTCCATCAGATCGCTGGAGTGATAATCCTCTGGTTTAAACTGAGCGACACACAACCGAGTTTTTCGTAGCTGACGCAGAGGTCAAGCCCCGTCTCTTCAGCTGCACAACACGCACCCAGGCACGGAAGATAGCACCGTTTTTTTTCTGGTGGACCGGTGGACTCGATGTCGTGACAGGCTGGAGTTTGTGAAACCACCACAAACTGAATAATTTACCATGTCCATGATAACGCAATCCAAACCTGCTGTAAACACACTGACTCACGATAAGACGACCGCTCTGACAAATAGCCATCTGCTCCCACACTAAGCTATGGCAGCTGCTAGCATACAACTCCCTCTTGTGACGTAATATGACGCGATGTTGGAAAAAAAAAAGAGAGAGAGACAGAGAGAGTTTTTAGGCGCTGTGCTCACTTTTTCGGTTAAATTTGTGCTCTTGTGTCTTGAAAAAACATTTCAAATCCTCACTCAACTTTTCAAATGGTATTTTTCACACATTACATTTATTTTGTAAACCAGTATAACCTGCAATATGAAAAATCCTTAGGCACACTTGTATTGGGGGGTCAACCACCGTGCAAAATTTAGGGTCTCTAGGGTCAAAGGGGGCCATTTAAGGCCAAAAAAGACATGTAAAACTGTTTAACAAAAATATCAAAACTTTATTCTAAATGAATACGATTTGAGTATGTTGCTCAGCTAAAATTGTAATACAAGAACATTTTGGTCCCATAATTGGAGCGTTCTTCGCTTTCCTAGTGGCCAGCAGTTGTGAGCTTTTGGAATAGATAACAAGTTTCAAGTCATTCAGTTTGTTGGAATGGTGAGCCTCATTTGGTTTAAAAATGTGAAAGTTTGAAGGCCCGCCTACCAAAAAGTAGATGTTTAATCAAAGCCAAACCAATGCTTATCTACTCATCTGGGGCTACAGAACAACATATCAAAAGCTCAGACTTCCACGACCTCTATAAAAAAAATGCTATAAATTTGTCAGTATGTCAGAGGGTGTAACACCCTTGGGTTTTTGAAAAGGACCTTTTTTCTAAATGACTTATATTTTGCTTTCGTATTCTTGTGTAGGGGCCCCAAGACAACCTCCATGCAAATTTTGGGGTCTCTAAGGTGAAAGGGGGCTGCATGGCAGCCAAAGAGACAGGGGGTATTAAAGGTGAAAAAACAGGATTGAAGGGATTTAGCCAGATTTTTATGTTGCTCACTTATAAGTGTCATACAAAAATATTTTTGTCCCATAATGATTAGAGCTTTCTAAAGCTACTTAGCTTTCCTATTCAAAACACTCTGTACACATTCAGGATGACAAACTCTGTTATTCCTCTTAATCTGCACACAAATGCACCAGTCTGCTTCGAGTCGGATTATGCTGACCACTGGGGCATACCTTTTATGCAAGAGTGTTACTGTTCTGTGCATGTTTAAAATACTTTTATTAAAACATGTTACTGTATATCCTACTGTATAGCCTCCCCTTTCACCCCCTCCATGCCCCCGGCTTTACTGTGCGGTCCCGGCCGGTGGAGCCCCCGCTGCACCATCCACCGGGCCGCCGGTAATGCTCCACTGTCACACCAACTGGGGTAAAAGTCCTCGCAGACATTTCATGGGACACATAAATAATCAAAGTGCACGTGCAGCTAGTGGAAACGAGCCAGGAAAGAGCATGCATGACAGCGTGACGTGAGCATTTCCTCAGAATGATTGACATGTTGGAGGACAAATAAGATGATCCACCCGGGGTGCTGCATTTGCAATGTTATAAAAGGTTGGCCACCAGAAAAATATCTATGACCCAGTAGGATTACAACCTATATGGACAAGCAAGTTAATTTTTTTGCTGGAAATCCAATATGGCCACCACAATATTAGCCCCTGTATAATTGAGGTGAATAGGGCAAAAATTTAAACTAAGAGATATATCCATGAAACTTCACAGGTTGATCACTGACATGAATAAGAACATCCTTTGTATTGGAGGTTTCCATGAATATATATTTAAATATGCAAATAGGGCATTATTTGATTACATTTGCCTTAGCCTAACCCTAACACTGTAAAGTAACTCGGATTAATGGGTAGTCGGACTTTTGGGTGGTCGGACTGACGTATGCTCCCCCAATTCTGTATGGAGGCAATTTCCCGAGCAGCATCAGAAATCTCTCTAGTGAGAGGGAGAAGACAGACTTCAAAGCTAAGGCTGTTAAGAGAGGACTCAGGGTGGGGGAGGGGATGCCACCATAGGATGCCACTCAACAGGCTTAGAAACTGACCTTCAGTGTCACTACAATGAGCTGCCAGAGCTAAAATATCAGTCTTTCCTAAATATTGTCTCAATATTCAGCCTTCCATGATAAGTCATTTCTTACAAGTTACAAAATTTAATAGAAAAGAAAAATTCTAATTGTATTTTTTATTTTATTTTCAATAGTAATTTAAATATACATATCTGGTATAAAATATGTGAAAATCCCTATTAAAGATAAACAGCATTTAAAAAGTTCAGACTTGTGCTGCTCTGTATCTCAGATTGAATAAGTGCCATACTACATGCTCCTCTGAAAGTTCACAGTCAGGTCAGGTGCAAGTCAGGGTGGGGGAGGGGAGCTTTCAATGCACCTGCACCTCCAAACTCCCTCCAAAAACACTGCTGCGTTCAAGGCAGGCAGGAATTACTGATTTCCTGGAACTGAATAAATAATGATTATTAATACATGTTTAACTTCTTAATCCCTTTATGATTTGAAATTATTTGAAGATAAAAAAATATTTTAACTCATTTTTACTAATCAAAACCATCCCATGGCTTGCATGACTGAGAATATTAAGATTATTTCATTTTTAATAGGCAGTTTTCGTAGTATTCACTCTGCTTAAAACTATATTTGAAGTAATTATTTAATATGGGAGTAATTACCTCAATCTGTAGTATTTTTGCATTGAAACATTTGATAAAAGTTTCCTTTCAATTTGAGGCCATAACAGTAGTGAAGTTTCCCACTGCCTGTGAATGCAATCGGAGAAGCGGATCGTGCAGAGAAGTTGACTGAGGACTGGAGGTATGTTTGCGATACTATTTTTTTTAAATTAATTTTTGCATGTTATCTTGTCGACATTCAAATTACCCCATTTACTAAATGTTTGAAACCTTAATTACTATCGTCTATTGTATCCTCGTAGCATGAAGTCCGCGAATAAAGCCAAGCCGTATTAGGTCGATTGTAAAGTTACAAAATACATAAATTACGAGATTGAAACAAACAGTGAAAGTGATTCAGATTTTAATGATTAACATCTGTGATAGACTGCCATGAGCTGTTCTGATGGCACAATCCTTTGTGCATATGGTGGCATGCAAGGTTAGCCACAACCACTAGCCACAGCTGTAGTCACCATGGATTTTATTTCAACCAGTATGTAACAAATTACATTTCCATGCTCAACGCTTTTTTTTTTAATGTCGACTTACTCGATTGTGATTTTATACAAAGACGTATTGAAAATGTCAAGATTAAACTCTGCAGGGGACGTCAGCGCCGTTTTGGGAGGAACGCGCATAGTCAAAAATGACCTCCTAGTGTTTACCAAACCACACCTTGACCTTGTTGGAAAGCGTCATGAGGTCAAAGAAAGATGTGAATGAGAATTCAAAAGGACTGAACTGTCTGCGGTGCTCAGAGAATCCGACTACACTATGTCTTCGGGTGTTATTGACATGGTCTGCGAAGGAACAGAAGCACATGGCTAATTCATATGCAAAATAATGTCATCAGACTGTTCGGACCTTCTCTTGAATTATAAACTGTAATTATAAACTTGAGAGGCAGAAGAAACTTTCCTGGAGAAATATACTTAACCATGGGCGAAACTTTAGTTTCAGAAGTGGGGGGGACACAAGTAGGAACGGCAAATTTGTGTACGCATAGCGCGTGTTGTGTTCTGTAACGCTGTTACGTTGGAGTGTCACTAGATGGCACCACTGAATAAGACAGGACTATGTATGTAGGTGAAGAGAAGAAGAAGGAGCTGTTGTTATGAAGCTGTACTTCCTGCTGAAGATGTTGAGTAAAGTCCCTTGAGCTTACAAGTTGGTTTTCATTCTTCACTACACCACAGTGCGCTCGATTTCTGCCTGCGTAGAGCTTAAATCATGCCATTTCTATTTAACCCTAGCCTACTATTTTGTCATTAGCCATACTGCCAGTGGCGGAGCGTGGGTCTCAGCACAGAGAGGGAGGAGCATTCTCGATGGGCCCTTGTGATAGTTATTTAAACATTGCATTTATTCCATTATTTAAACATGCTAGTCACACTAAATATTTCTGCAGAAGACAATGCCACAGATCACCCCCTCTGACACACACACACACACACACACAGGTCACTGTCTGAGTCAGTGGCTACCATGTCTAAGCCATGTAGCTACCATGTTAATTGTAGACTGTCTGTGTCCATTTAATGTTTGTGTTGTACCAAAGACATGGTAGCTACTGACTCAGCCAGACATCAACCTGCTTGAGCTTTCAGCACCATAGACAGTGTTGGTCACAGACTGACAGTCAGACACAAATCAACTCAACTCAGTAACCAATCACACAAGCAGCTCCATGGCTCCATGTTGTCCCTGTGTGATGTTCAGGACAGGTGAGGACAGTCTGAGGACAGAGAGCTCTGAGGTTGAAGTTTATAATTATGAAATGCACCGTGAGACTGTGACAGGTCTGTACGTCTTGACCACATGTCAGCTGTTCAGCTGTAGTAGAGGAAACTCCGCTGTTCTCAGCTCCACCGCAAGGAGCGCTTTTATTTTTATTTTTATTTATTTTTTTAATTTAGCTCCGGTAGCGACCCGGCTGAAATGCATGAGGATGCGCGGATCCGGTGTATTTATCAAGGCTTGGTCATCCTGCTGAGGCACCGGGTTGGTTTGAGCTGCGTTCATGAAGCCAGTCTTTAATCTCGCGTCTCCAACTTGTTCAGAACGCTGCTGCCCGATTTTTAACAGGCACGTCCAGGTGTGAACACATTACCCCTGTGCTGTCGTCACTCCACTGGCTTCCAGTTCGTTTTAGAATTGATTTTAAACTTTTATTGTTTGTTTTTTACTCCATTAATGGCCTGGCTCCCTCCTACCTGTCAGAGATTTTAACTGTCCGCGATCATGGCAGTGCCCTCCGTTCTTCCGGCCAGCTCCTGTTAGAGGTACCAAGGTCAAGACTTAAACAGTGGGGCGATCGTTCTTTTGCTGTCACAGCTCCCAGGCTGTGGAACAGACTGCCCCCTGACATTCGCACCACTACTGACCTCAGCCTTTTTAAATCGAAGCTGAAGACACACTTTTTTAGATTGGCATTTAACTCTGACTAGGGTAGTCCTGCTCTTAGGTGTACTTATTTTGCCTGTTTTTTACTTAATGCACTTTTAGAGGGCCTTTAACACCCTGCAGCACTAGTAGTACTTTCTTGTGTTTTCTTGCAGCACTGTAGCACTTTCCTGTGTTTTTTATGTATTGCTTTTATGTATTATTTTATTGTTTTGATGTAAAGCACTTTGGGTACCGTCTGGCTATTGTAAAGTGCTATACAAATAAAATGTGATTGATTGATTGATTGATTAAGTTAGAGGCTACTTTCAAACTCGTTACTCACTGGTCGTCAGCGTTTTAGCGATCGTACAGCCTGAGGCCAGTATACAACAGGTAACGGTGTTGTTGTCTCTTTTCACCTCCTCTCTTCCTTGTGTGATCAGTGCGCTGCATACACGTTTTAAACAGAGATGGCTAAGCGCCTGGTTTAACATATTAGTTAGCTAACGTTAGCTACAATAGTGTATAGAGTAAAGTTAGAAATACCAGTAATGACTAATCAACTCACATTTTCTTTCTTCCTTTTTAGTCCCGTTCCAAATAAGGACTTTAAGTTGAGCTGTCGGCTCCTTTTCATCTTTTTGCTGCTGTGCCGCGTCCTGTCTGTGTCTTTGATTGAGCACGTAGTGTGAGGGGGGCTTCCGAGCGGTCAGTTTACGCAGGGTTTCTTGTTGTTTTGCAATTACAGCCTGTGCCTACTGTTAGTTTTCAAAGTGTAAAAAGTGGGGGGGACAAAAACATGATTTTGAAAAGTGGGGCGGACATGTCCCCCCTGTCCCCAGTGGAAATTGCGCCCTTGTCTTCATAGCAAACAAGTTTTTACCTGGAATTTAATTCATTAAGGGTGAAAACTGGCTTATGTCAAAAATGAGCCTTTCAGAGCGAGAGGAGCCTATTTTTGTCTAAGCTGCATTTCACTGAAAAAAGGTCTTTCAAAGAAGTTTTCTAGCCTGAACAGGTTGAATTTGGATCTTCTTCATGGCAAAGGAGTTTTTACCTGGAATTTAATAGATTAAGGGTGAAAACTGACTTATGTCAAAAATGAGCATTTCAGAGCGAGAGGAGCCTGTTTCTGCACTGTACAGTAGCCTAAGCTGCATTTCACTGAAAAAAGGTCTTTCAAACAAGTTTTCTAGCCTGAACTGGTTGAATTTGGATCTTCTTCATGGCAAAGGAGTTTTTACCTGGAATTAAATTCATTAAGACTGAAAAGTGGCTTATGTCAAAAATGAGCGTTTCAGAGCGAGAGGAGCCTGTTTTTGCACTAAGCTGCATTTCACTGAAAAACGGTCTTTCAAACAGGTTTTCTAGCCTGAACTGGTTGAATTTGGATCTTCTTCATGGCAAAGGAGTTTTTACCTGGAATTTCATTCATTAAGGCTGAAAAGTGGCTTATGTGAAAAATGAGCGTTTCAGAGCGAGAGGAGCCTGTTTTTGCACTGTACAGTCGCCTAAGGCTGAAAAGTGGCTTATGTGAAAAATGAGCGTTTCAGAGCGAGAGGAGCCTGTTTTTGCACTAAACTGCATTTCACTTAAAAAAGGTCTTTCAAACAGGTTTTCTAGCCTGAACTGGTTGAATTTGGATCTTCTTCATGGCAAAGGAGTTTTTACCTGGAATTTAATTCATTAAGACTGAAAAGTGGCTTATGTCAAAAATGAGCGTTTCAGAGCGAGAGGAGCCTGTTTTTGCGCTGAAAAGTGGCTTATGTGAAAAATGAGCGTTTCAGAGCGATAGGAGCCTGTTTTTGCACTGTACAGTCGCCTAAGGCTGAAAAGTGGCTTATGTGAAAAATTAGCGTTTCAGAGCGAGAGGAGCCTGTTTTTGCACTAAACTGCATTTCACTTAAAAAAGGTCTTTCAAACAGGTTTTCTAGCCTGAACTGGTTGAATTTGGATCTTCTTCATGGCAAAGGAGTTTTTACCTGGAATTTAATTCATTAAGGGTGAAAACTGGCTTATGTCAAAAATGAGCATTTCAGAGCGAGAGGAGCCTGTTTCTGCACTGTACAGTAGCCTAAGCTGCATTTCACTGAAAAAAGGTCTTTCAAACAAGTTTTCTAGCCTGAACTGGTTGAATTTGGATCTTCTTCATGGCAAAGGAGTTTTTACCTGGAATTTAATTCATTAAGACTGAAAAGTGGCTTATGTCAAAAATGAGCGTTTCAGAGCGAGTGGAGCCTGTTTTTGCACTAAGCTGCATTTCACTGAAAAAAGGTCTTTCAAACAGGTTTTCTAGCCTGAACTGGTTGAATTTGGATCTTCTCCATGGCAAAGGAGTTTTTACCTGGAATTTAATTCATTAAGGCTGAAAACTGGCTTATGTCAAAAATAGACGTTTCAGAGCGAGAGGAGCCTGTTTTTGCGCTGTACAGTAGCCTAAGCTGCATTTCACTGAAAAAAGGTCTTTCAAACAGGTTTTCTATCCTGAACTGGTTGAATTTGGATCTTCTTCATGGCAAAGGAGTTTTTACCTGGAATTTAATTCATTAAGGGTGAAAAGTGGCTTATGTGAAAAATGAGCGTTTCAGAGCAAGAGGAGCCTGTTTTTGCACTGTACAGTCGCCTAAGCTGCATTTCACTGAAAAAAGATCTTTCAAACAGGTTTTCTAGCCTGAACTGGTTGAATTTGTGTGGCGGAGCGCTGTTGAACGCCCGTCATTTCCTGACCGGCGCGCTCTCTCTGTCAGAGAGTGCCGGTGGGGCGCCTCATTGTTCCGGCAGAGCCAAGCTCCTTATCACCTGTTTCCCCGCCGGCCGCATGTCGCGGTCCAGCAGTGACATAAACTTTTTACCCTGAACTCTGTTCTCCCCTCCGTGGGTTGTCGAGGGTGCACACTCGGCGCCTACGCGACACGTACACACACACACACACACACACACACACACACCTACACACATGCTCACCTGCTGTTGCTGCGGAGGTCTGTCTCGGGTTCACGGGCCGAACCGAGGCAGTTCCGGGCCACGTCATAAGTAGCGCACTGTGGCATGCTTCCATGGGTCAGGCGACCATGGACTAAACTATGTGTGTTAATTGTTTTGAAATATTGTTAATGTATGTGTTCTGTGGGAAAAGTGGCACAGCCATATGAGGGGTTATTAGTGCCACAGTACTGGGGTTATATTTAAAGGGGTTCTGTTAGTTTTGTGCTTTGTTTCCCAGTTTATGTTTCTTAACCCCTGTGTTTTGTTAATTGGTTTGCCCGGGGGAGGGGCCAAGGGGGTTTTTAAAGAGAGCTCGGCTCACTTGAAGGAAGGATTCGGCTGAGTGGCATGTGGATAACAGTTGCTGCCTGTTCCTTGTAAATATTTTTTTTACTCTGTCATATTGTAAATATTCCTGCGTTTTTTTTGTTGCTTTGCCACCTGTGGGTATTTTTGTCTTTGGGTTTTTGGTGTAATAAAAAGAAAATCACCAAACTAAAGTTTGCCGACTGGGCCATCATCTTTCCAAACCAGCGTTTCAAAGTATCGAACCCCGACATTTGGTGTCAGAAGTGGGATGGCCAGTCGACGAGGGCGCATCCGGTACACAGGAAGACGGGTACTGGGTTGCGCTCACAAAAGGAGGAACCAGTGCAGGACAAAGATGGCGAGGAGGGAGCCTGGTCCACAGCCGAGGAGGACGAAGGGGGTGCGGCGGCCCCAGTCCGGCAGGCCGGCCCTGGAGCTCCAAGTCCAGGAGAGGAGCTGGTGTTGGTCATGAGGACCTTCCTGGAGGGACAGCAGAGAAGAGAGGAGGGGTTCCTGGCAGAGCTCAGGGGACTCCAGGCTTCGTGGCCAGCCCCGCAACTGGATCAGGCAGTGGCAGGGCCGAGGCCGGTAGCACCTGTCCCTGCACCTGGGTCCCTATCACCATCTGAGAGGTCGCTGATGAGCCTTAGAATGGACTTACCTACACCTGCTGCACCGCGCCGCAGTTCACCCTTAAGGGCGGCAAGGTTTGGGGTGAGCAGTGGGACAGAACCTCCGAGGCCGGAGAGCAGACCCTTTGGTGACCCCAAGATTCCCCAGTACCTGGCTGGGGAGGACATTGGAAATTACCTGCTTCGCTTCGAGCGGATTGCCAGAACGTGTGGTTGGCCAGATGGTGAGTGGGCGTGTCGCCTGGTGCCGCTACTCACTGGGAAGGCGCTAGAGGCGTACACCGCTATGGACGAGGAGAGGGCTCATTCATACCCGGACCTGAAGGCGGCACTCCTGACCAAGTTTGACGTCTCACCGGAGACGTATTGCCAGCAGTTCCGGGCCATGGCAGTTCCACCGGGAGAGAACCCAACAGAAACTTACCACCGCTTAAAGGGTCTCTACCGTCGATGGATTCGGCCAGAGCAGCATACCAAGGAGCAGATCGGTGAGCAGGTCATCTTGGAGCAGCTGCTGCGAGTCTTCCCAACAGACATCCGCACCTGGGTGAAGGAGCACAAGCCAACGGATGGGTTAGCTGCAGGCAAGCTAGCGCTGCAGTACCTCAACGCACGGAGGGGAGGCCCGCCTGCTTATCACGGTGGTCCCAGTCGCCAGGTTTCGTCGCAGCCCAGACCAGCAGCCAGAGCCAGCCAGCATCCGCCTGGAGAATCCCGGCCCACACCTCGCCAGCGCAGCCCCGGTAAGGAGTTCATCTGTTTCTACCGCCAGCAAGCAGGGCACAAGGCTTCGTTGTGCCCCATCAGAAAAGCTAAGCTTAGCGGGGCATGCTACACTCCTCGGGCTGAGGTTGCAAGTGCTGGGGGAGGGCAACAGCGTTTTAAGGACGTTACCATTAATGGTGAGTCTGTGACTGCTCTGGTTGACTCGGGGAGCTTCCTGACGCTGGTCCGAAGGGAGTTGGTGCCAACGGGCGTGGTGGATTATAGCAGACAGGAAGACATTTTGTGTGTGCACGGGGACAGCCATTCCTACCCCACAGCTGAGGTGACGGTGGTGGTGGATGAGCAACCTTACCTGCTGACGGTCGGGCTGGTGGAAAGGTTACCTGTTGCTGCTATCCTGGGGTGGGACTTACCTGTGCTGCTGGACGTGCTGCTGGAGGCCGGCCCCAAAGACAGTGACCTGGGGAAGGGTTTGTCCGGTTATGTGATCACCCGCACCCAGGCCAGGGCGGGGGTGACAGCCGACCCAGGGCCGAAAAAGGGGCCCGATCCAGAACTCTTTTCAACCCTGGACAGCAGTTTGTTTGAGGGGCCCATGAAGGGGCCCAGGAAGTCTCGCCGCCAGCGGCGGTTTGAAAAGGGGCTGAAGTCCCGGGAGCCGGACTGTGCAAAGGGACTGGCAAAGGGCATGTGGGAGGTGCCAGAGGACATTGGGGCCCTGCAAAGGGAGGATGGGACTCTGAAGTCCTTGTTCGCCAAGGTGGTTGGGGGGCTGGATATGTCAAAAGGGGAGAAAGAATGTTTTGTTGTTGACAGTGATGTTTTGTATGCAGTGGCGGAGGGGGTCAAACGCCTTGTGGTTCCTGTGTCATGCCGGCCGATGATAATGCACCTGGCACACACCTTGCCTTGGGCAGGTCATCTTGGCCGCAACAAAACCTATTTGCGCATATCCCCCAGGTTCTATTGGCCTTCCATGTATGTTGATGTGCAAACCTTCTGCAAAACCTGTCCCACCTGTCAGAAAACTTGCTATGTCTGCCAGTCCGACCGAGCCTACCTACAACCCCTGCCCATGATCTCCACTCCGTTTAGGCGTGTGGCCATGGACATTGTGGGCCCATTGGTGAAGAGCAGTGGGGGGCACCAGTACATCCTGGTGCTCTGTGACTACGCCACACGGTTCCCAGAGGCTTTCCCCCTGCGCACGGTCACTGCTCCTGCTGTTCTGCGTTGTCTTGTTCAGTTGTTTTCCAGGGTTGGTGTACCGGACGAGATCATCACAGACCAGGGGACCAACTTCACCTCCAGACTCCTGCAGCTCTTCCACCGGCACTGGGGATTTCGGCGATCAAGACCACCCTCAGACGGACGGCCTGGTCGAGCGCTTCATTCAGACCCTGAAGAAGATGCTGCAGAAGTTTGTGGCCGACACTGGGAGAGACTGGGACCAGTGGCTGCCCTACCTGCTTTTCGCCTACCGGGAGGTTCCCCAAGCGTCCACAGGGTTTTCCCCGTTTGAGCTTCTGTATGGCTGGGAGGTACAGGGGCCATTGGATCTGCTGCGGAAGACCTGGGAGTCTCCCGCAACCGGCACCAGTGACCGTGGTGTGGTCCAGTTCGTGCTGGAGATGAGGGACCGGTTGGCAAGGTACCGAGACGAGGCCGAGGTCAACCTTCGTGAGGCCAAGCAGACCCAGAAGGCGTGGTACGACCGACAGGCCAGGCAGAGAGAGTTCCAGCCTGGCCAGAAGGTCCTACTCCTCCTGCCATCCTCCAACAGCAAGCTGCTGGCCAAATGGCAGGGCCCGTACACCGTCCTCAGGAAGATGGGCCCGGTGACCTACGAGATCCACCACCCGGACAAGAAAAGGGCAAAGCAGGTTTACCACGTCAACCTGCTGAAGGAGTGGAGGGAGGCTCGGGTTCCCGTGGCGTCTCTGCTGGTGACGGCGGTGGACAGCGCGGGGGAGGAGGAGTCTACCCTCGCCGACCTGAGCCAGTCTGCGGAGCCTGCTCTCGGGCACCTCTCTGCCGCCCAGTCCAGCCAGCTGTGCCAGGTGTTCCAGCGGGTCGCCAAGCTCTTCGCGGCCAACCCGGGGAAGACTGACCTCGTGGAGCATGTGGTCCGGCTGAAAGACAAGGGGCCGGTTCGTCAGAGGGCCTACCGGGTGCCCCAGCACCTGGTGGCCAAACTTCAGAAGGAGGTGGAGGAGATGCAGCGCTTGGGGGTGATCGAGCCGTCGCAGTCTGAGTGGTGTAGCCCGGTGGTCATTGTGGGGAAGAAGGACGGTTCCCTGCGCATCTGCATGGACTTCAGGAAGGTCAACGCCATGTCAGAGTTCGACGCCTACCCGATGCCCCGGATCGACGACCTGCTGGAGAGGATTGGTCGGGCTAGGTTCATCACCACCCTGGACCTCTGTAAAGGGTACTGGCAGGTACCCCTGGAAGCGTCCAGTCGTCCCTGCACAGCGTTCCAGACACCTGCTGGCCTCTTCCAGTTCACGGTGATGCCCTTCGGCCTACATGGAGCACCAGCAACTTTCCAGAGGCTGATGGACCGTGTCCTGCGGAGGTGTGAGGACTGCAGTGCTACCTACCTCGATGACGTGGTCATCTTCAGTGCCACCTGGGAGCAGCACCTGCATGATCTGGAGCGAGTCCTGGGCCAGATCCAGCAGGCAGGCCTGACGCTGAATCCAGCCAAGTGTCAATGGGCCTGGGAGGAGGCGAAGTACTTGGGGTACCGGCTTGGACGAGGGGAGGTCCGACCACAGGTGGACAAGGTCGAGGCCATCCGTAGCTGCCCATGCCCTCGCACGAAGAAGGAGGTGAGGTCCTTCTTGGGCTTGGCCGGCTGGTACAGGAGGTTCGTCCCACAGTTCGCCACCCTCGCAGCACCTCTGACAGCACTGACGGCGAAGGACCAGAGGAACCCGGTCATCTGGAACGAGGACTGCGAGGCGGCGTTCCAAGCTCTCAAGGCCTGTTTGTGCTCTTCGCCAGTTCTGAGGAGCCCTGACTTCAGCCAGCGGTTCCTGGTTCAGACCGATGCCTCAGCGGTGGGACTGGGGGCAGTCCTGGCCCAAGGTGAGCCTGGTGACGAGCGACCGGTGCTGTACCTGAGCCGGAAGCTGCTGCCACGGGAGACCAGGTACTCCACTGTGGAGAAGGAGGGCCTGGCCATCAAATGGGCCCTGGAGAGTTTGAGGTACTACCTGCTGGGGAGAGAGTTTGACTTAGAGACTGATCACAGGGCTCTGACCTGGATTAACTCCATGAAAGACCACAACAGTCGTCTCACCCGCTGGTACCTCTCTCTCCAGCCGTTCCAGTTCCAGATCCGACACCGAGCGGGCAAGACCAATGTTGTGGCAGACTATCTCTCCAGGTTGCCGCACATCGTCAACCTCGGGGAGGAGGGGGATAATGTGGCGGAGCGTATGGAGTAAGATAGCTATCAAAACGATGTGTGCATGATTCTAACCATTCGTATTTGTAATGTTAAACATTTGTATGTCAATAAAATTGTTGTACACAAAATTCTGCTGTCATATACGCAAGTCTGAGAAATTGTTTGGGTTAGGATTGTTTTTATGTGAGTATGAATCTAAAAGCTGTAGTTACAAAGTCTAGTGAATACAACTCTAATTTCTATGACTACGAAGTCTTCACTGTGAACACGAATTCAAGTTTGTGGGTACGAGTAGAAAAGTGTTGAAATGACGTCACGTAGGTCACAGGCAGGTCACAGGGGAAAATAATCGAACCCCGATTCCTCCAAATGTGCATGCGCCAAAGGCAAAGATGGCTGACAGCAGTGGACCGTGTGGAGGTGCCAGCTCAGGTGAAGCATCGCAGGTAAAGTCAATAACGTGTATATCCAATATTTATTTCATGAAATTGTACTATTTAAAATAATATACAGTCCATGGACTTACAGACTTACTGCATTAGCTTGCAAGCTAACGACATGGCGGTGACGCAGTTAGTGCTAGTATTACTAGCATAAGAAGTTGGCTTGTGCTAGTTAATTAGCACTGACCTGCAAAATATGAAATAATTAATTTGTGACATAATGTTGATCAAAATACGACTTTTATCGATTTATAAATTGTGTCGATTGGCGTACAAATCTGTCCTTCGTATAAGTCCGGTTTCTTTTCCTCTTTGCTAACCCTCCTCTCGGTCATGTGCATTTGTTTACAACGAAGCCGGCGGAAAATCAATCAGTGGATCGATGGATTATCGTGCACTCATTATGACGTGTATATTTGTGTAGTCTTATATGTCATAAACAAGAGGTTACGGGTTACGGGGTGCGTTTGTGTTGCGGTGCTGCAGAGACGAGAGCTGGGACACCGGGTCGGAGGCTCCATTCTCCATGTAACAAGTTACAAGTCGTTTATTTAACCAGCACTTTAACTCTGAAGCTGTTTAATTAAGGTAAAAATGAACCATAAGGCAAATATCCCGCATAGTTCCTTTTTAGCCTCTTTCCATCTGTGCTCCTCTGATCAGAGCGGCGTCCCTAGCAACGGTCTGTTATACAGAAATAACAGACCGTAAAATGCAGCGATTGACAACATTCAATAGAGCCCTATAATAATAATTATTATTTGCCTGCAGTCAGTTGCTTGAGATCAGGCGCACAAGTGTGGTTTGCATGGGTACAGACTGGCTTGCTGCTTGGTGTGGATGCTGACCCAAGCTCAGACTTTAAGAAGAAGTTAGTTTGCAGGCATTCTGTACAATCGTGAAAAATACCCATGTCTGTAACATTTGCTATTCAATTATGTCTTTCTTCTCACTCAGGTCCAATTAAGAGACATCATCAACACAGCACAAAATCTGGTGTTGATGTTAAGTAACAGTGTACCAGCGAATGTCAGGCCAGTCAGACAGGAAAATACAGGAGAAGCTGCTGTCAGACAGGAAGCGCAGTCAGTTCCAACAGTGAGGCCTCAGCAGGCAGTGCAACAACTTATAAGATCTCAGAACAATGGCCCTGGACTGTCAGTGAAACAAGAAATGGCGCGGTAGGGTACATGGGTCATTTATTGCACTCCCATTTCAGGCACATTTGGACAAACTAGGTCCCTGATTCTGATTCAGGCAGAAGGCAGAGAAACAGCTGCAGATGTTTTAAATTCTGTTATTTACCTTAGAATATTTTCTGGAGCTTCAGACCATCACCATGTAAACTATTGCATAAAACAAATTTACATAAGCTAACAGAATCATTTAGAATGTAGATGTCTTCTGAGTTAGGTTGGTTTTGTTGATGGAATATAAAAGATAAGAATAATAGTATGCTATCTTTTTAGGTCTTTTCCAGGATTCTTTCAAAAGGAGGCAAGAGGCAAAAGGCGTTTTGCACCATTTAGGGCAAAAGAATCTGGGAAGAGCTTTTCGGTGAGGTTTTTTCTTCTTGAAAAACAGTATGAAAAAACACCAAAAGGAGAAGAGGAACTGCCACTCATGCTGGCTGGCCTTGGAAAACGTTCACTATCCATATATGAAAACATGACACATTCAGAGGTACGCTACCATTCATTTACTGCCTTGTGTCAAGTCATGTCTCAAGGGAAAAACACCCATCTTAGAATTCATCTTGACGCATGATTTAATTAATATTTGCATGATGAAATACACAGCAGTTCATGAATATAAGTCATTGCAATAAAGCTTTAACTATGCTTTTGTTTCTTAAGTTTTCAGATTTGCTTGTAAGTGCATATCCAAGACTGGCAAATATCTGTGGTGGCTGGATGCTGCACAAGTCCACAGGTATGTAGGCGTATACACTGGATTAATGTTGTTTCAAAATACTCTCTATATGAGTAGTTACTGTATATTCAGGTTTGTTTAGTATCTCTAATTTTTCAATTTTAGGTGGGGGTGGGCGGCGGAGCTTGGTTGTTATACCTCCAGATCTACATGGATACACTGGCCAGCAGCTAAAAGCAGTGAGCGGGAATGGAAAATACACATTGTACATTTCTCCTTTACAAGAAGAACTTGATACAATTCCATTACCACCTGAAGCAAAGGAGTTTGAGAACATGCCCAAAGCCCAGTGTACAACCTGCAAGAAAATGGTTCCACTTCAGATTCTTCCAGTACACATCAAGGAATGCAAGACAGAACTTGTAGATTTGTCCTATTCTGCTGAAGAGGTATGTCAAAGTCACAGCTTCACAGCTGTTTATATTGAAAAATGAGATGTTATTCTGTATTATGCTCTAAACACTTGCCTATTATTATTATTTGTCCCCCCCCAGGAAAGCTGCAATGAAGAACATGAAGATGAATTCCCAGATTCTATTTGCAACCTGACAGACAAGGTGAAATTGTTTGTGCCTTCCTGGTAAATTAAGATATTAATCTCTGGAATAATGTAAGGCTTTATTCACATGCCTTGTGAATTCTATTTTAAGACAGCAGAGTGTCCTGTGTGCAACAATGCATTTCAAGTTGACGTAATTGAGATCCATGCAGCCACATGCGGATTACGGTAATATTAATGATTTTAGTGTAACTTTTTTAATGTATACCTACGTTCATTTGACAAATTACATATAAGGAGATTACCTTGCAAAATGTTATAAGTATGCAATTGTTTATGTCAAGATGATTTAGGACAAGCTGTTTTCTTTATGTGTGCAGACCTTCAGATAATTACGGCCGTGAGTCAAGTGGATCAGTACCAGTCAGTCAAATCAGTACCTTTCAAAGGTAATATTGTACATTAGGTAATTATGGTGGCAAATTATTTCATCTGGATAATATACGCTTTAAATAGATACTGCAGTATCAGTCATCTTTTTCCTGTTGAAAAGCTTTGTAATATGTGTGGAGTGTGATTTTTGTGACATATTTTGCTCTTATCTTGACTTACATGAGGCCTGCTCTCACCCCTTAGAATTTCACCAGTATAGGAGGTGTGGCAATTGTTGTACCATGCCACACCCTAACAACCACCTGGAATAATTGTAGCAAACAGCTATAAAATTATACAGACAGTATAACCATGTCTAATTTTATTTTTTATTCAAATGCTCAGTGTTGAGCAAGAAATAAATAAGTAAATAAAGCAATAAAGACATGTTGGTGTCTATTTTAATGTTTAATTTTTGTCTTTTATTTTTAATTCCAGTTCTGAGGAAATCTTGGATTGGCTCGCTTGTCAAGTTAATGAAACAAACACATTTTCCATCTGTGTGTCGCGAACTGACCTCTTCAGCAGAGGCATGCAACAGTGGCAACGGCAGAAGAAGACATCGCCCAAATGTAGACTTAAGGTCACATTCTTTGGCGAGGCAGGCATCGATACTGGGGCCCTTAGCAGAGAATTCCTCACAGGTACAAATGTTTGTCTATATTTCATTTCACAATAAGAGAAAATTTGTGCACATCAAATTCTTACAAGGCCAGGTGCAGAATAAAAGATAAATCGAGAACAAAAAGGAAAGGAATTATCCGCACACTGGATATAGTTCCGAGAATTTTTAATGGACTGATGTGCGTATAATTTCTTCTCTTTCCTGTTTGTCCATATTTGTCAAATCAGACACACTTGACACACTGTCAACATCAACAGGGGGCCTCTGGTGGTGTAGTGGGCTCAAATGCTAATTAAATGGGGGGGGGGGGGGGGGGGGGGGGGGGGGGGGAGAGAGACAGAAGAGACCTTTTGAATTTCCTGTATTTGCTGTTTTGCAGAAATGCTGGCAGAGATCGAAAACAGACTCTTTGTTGGAGGGTCAGATAAGAAAGGGAAGAATCCTGTTTATTGTCTCAACAGTTTGGACTCTAACTACTTCAGGTGTGTAGTTAAATTCCTCTTGTGTGTTTTCTTTTAGCATATTAATTGCAACACTTCTTAACCCTGTTTTATATCATTGTAAATATATTCAGGCAGTTTATATGCTGTGTTGTTTTGTTTTGGTTAGGAGTGCAGGAGAGGTCATGGCAGCTAGCCTGGCACAAGGCGGACCTTGTCCTAACTTAATGCGCGAGTGGTGCTTCAGATATCTCTGCTCCGGTGACTCTGACAGCATACAAGTGTCTGCCAGTGATGTAACAGATTTCGAACTGTCACAGCTTATTGAGAGGGTAAATACAACTTTAACAAAGTTAGTAATTGCATTAACCGCATTATGATATGGCGTGCACAATTACTTTTTTGGTTTGTTGCCTTTAGGGAACAATGATACAATGCAACTTAATTTCACTTGACACCTACTCTGTTTTCAGATAAACAGCGCCAGTAATGACAACATCAGTGACCTGGTAGACGATATTGTGACCTGCGGATACACTGGAATCGTGTCTATTGAAAAAAGAGACATCATGATAAGGTATGTTGGTGACATTTTTGGGTTTCATTTAGGCAAGGGTGTATTGTACAAGAATTTGTGACTTGAATTAGGCTACTTGTTTGGCCATGTCTAAAACATGGATTACAAGTAACATGGCATTGGTTTCATGCAAAGCTGTGTTGTTAAACTTCTTTACATGTCACCAAATAATAATAATATATATTTTCTTTTTTTAAATAGTAGTTTTGGCTTTTTTCCCCCCCTACACCCAACAGGTTTACCACTAAAGTATATTCTCCTGATGAAACATTTTGTCCATTAGAACTGTCGTACTTCACTCCACCATGAGAGTCATCCCAATGCTCGACCAGCTCAGAAAAGGCCTGCAGCTGTATGACCTACCAAAAATCATGAAGACTCATCAAGACCTCTGCCTACCACTGTTTGTTCCAGGGGAAGATGATGAGGTATATTGTTACGTTTTAGACTGCTTTTAATTGAGCATAAATGTCTTTTGCAAGAATTACAATGTTTATGCAGACTGAAATGCACTTCCTTCTTCTTAAAGGCAGATGCAGCCTTCCTTCTGGAGAGGAGCCGTCCTGTCTTCAGTGAGATTGGTTCTGCCAAGCACCAAAAGGAAGTAAACATCATGAACTTTCTCCAGGACTACCTTCAGGAAATTGAGGATTCTGGTATGTTTTAGCCAAGATAGGGTAATAAAGAGATTAACTTTTTCTGCTATCCTGCTGTATATTTTATATAGTGCAGTGTAAATGGTTAATTGATTCAAACTATACAACCCATTAAATCTAAGCGTTTCTGGAAACTTGATGTCACTATTTAAAATGAATGTAATTGATTAAATGTAATATTGTGACCTTTAGGATAACAGTTTCATTAAACTAGACATGGAGGGCTAACAGATGGATGACTTGCATAGTTATATTGACAATAACAGGGTGTCTGAACAATTGCCACAACAGAATGTCTGTCATCCAGTCACAACAAATGCAGCTTTTGTTAAAATATCTATGTAGTTTCTGCTTTGATTTATCAAATGTTCTTATACTCAAAAAGGTCAATATGATTTGTGTATATGTAAGGGATTTTATCAACTTGAAAACTAAAATGTATTATTTCAATTCAGACTAACATTGTGTTAATCTCTTCATTAAGAACAAGAGGGCCCCAGCAACAACAGCGTTACTCCAGAAGGCTTGACTGTAGGACGCATCATGCAGTGGATGACTGGACAACGACACAAGCCTGTTCTGCCAAGCGAAAAGAAGGACTTTGTCATAAATATGAAATTCCATCATGACTGTGACACACAACACACTGTTTGTTTTCCAACTGTAAGCGCCTGCAGTCGTACAGTCACATTCCCTTCAGCTCACCTGAAAACATACAGTGAATTCAAAAACATTTTGACACTAGCCATATGCCACGGGCAAACTTTTGACAGGGTGTAACCACTCAGTGTAAAGGAAAACAACCAGGTAACTGCGACATGTCAGATCATGTTTTATTCTTTTGTCATTTTTCTGTGACAACTTCCTGTTTTCACTGTTACAAAACCATTGCTGTTCTGTTAATGATGGTTTACTCCAAAGTTAGTTTTTACCTCCATGTTACTCTTCAGAATACCCACAGTCATTTTTTGTTTTGGAGTCAAGTTTTGGAAAAGTCACAAATTTAATTCTGATGACTGTAATGCAAATTTCATGGGAAAGTTTTCATAAAAATTTTGGGGACTCCTGTCTCATTAAATTGAACAGATGTCAGAGCAAGCCTTTTTTGAAACAAGTAGACTGTCTGCAAATGTTTAACTTTATACCATTAAATCTTTTGCAAGGTCGTGTTACATCTCAGGTATTTCTTGTTGCCATTAGACTTTCAACACACTGAACCATTGTTATGTAAATGTCTCTGCCAAATGATTCTGATGAGGCCAAGGGATTTATCATGGACTGTACAGTTTCCATAATGTACAGAGTCAGAGGGCACTCAATTTCCTGGACTTGAACTCCATATGGTTCCTCATGCACAGCATCAAACATCTCCCAGTCAGTTCCAAATAGCTCCATGTTCTGGGGGGGGGGGGGGGGGGGGGGGGAAATCTTTTTAATATTATTTTGTACAAAACAGCATTTGTTAGCCTGACAGAATAACTGCCTGAGTCATATTTTAAGATTTTAGCTCCATAATGCACAGTGAATCAGCAGTGGTAGGGGAACTAGGTAGATATCATAATTTAGCCAAAATATGACTTAGGCAATTAAAGGTATAGTTAGCGATCATAATCCGATGCACTTTTTGTCAAAATCACCATATTTCTCCTCACTATCTGCAAGCGGTCACTTCTAAGAGCATGCTGAAAAAAAAATCCAGTTTCAATACACAGCCTGGGCTCTGAATTTCATCTTATAAATATGTGGCTCGGACCGAGCCAGCAAAACATGGGTCCACCCCCTCGAGCATTGGACAGTCCGGCCTCCACCATGTTGGTCAGCTATGCTGTTTCTACAGCCGTTTCCATGACAATGCGCGTCCATGAACTTCGGGGGTGGAGCCCGGGGTGGAGTATGAAGGGAGGGGTGGGTCTGTATTCGTTTACACTTGAAATATCAACAACCTCTACTGGTTTTCTCCCACATCGCTAACTACAACTTTAAGTTATAAGGTTAATGATTTATAAATATTTTAAAAACATACCAAAGCACACACTGACATACACAGGCATAGTGCAGTGACAACAGAAAACATTTAACCAGAGAATAAAATGTGTATAATGTTCAAGCAATCAGAACATGGAGTACATCTATCATAAATTTTGCTTTGCTGACCTACTTTATTTGTGTGATCACTCCTGAATTTTAACCTTCTACTCCTTCTACACTGTTGAAGATATTGACCTCATTCAAATAACAATAACATTTTTATTTAAACCTAAGCCTCCACATATTCAGGTTCAAAACTTGTCAACTGCACTTTGCCTTTGTAAACAGCGCCTCGAGTTTAAGCTTCAACAAACCTGCAAATCTTCGTTCGGGTCACAAGAGTTCTTCATGTGACCCAAAACCCAGAGCTGGTTTGGGGAGAGTCCACCTTCAGACCGTAAAGGATGGTTGTCCCAGCCTTCTGTGAAGGTGTGAAGGGCCTCTGCCAGACGTGGAAGGAAGACATAGTGGGCACAAAACAGATGAACAACATCTGCCAAATGCAACAGGCCATCTTCCTCGAGACTGTGAAGAACTTCATAGTAAAGGTGTGTCACGCTGGTCCAGACGTCTCGCCACAGGCGCTCTATTCTAGATCAGAAACAAGACTTATTCAGCTGAAAAGTAATAATTTAAATTACTACTTTACAACAATAATTTCCCATTTTACATCTTACTATTGATATACTGTAAATTATGTGAATTTTTTATTGTTACCTCTGATTATGTACACTCCGCCCAGCTATGAAGCTCCCTCTTCCAGCGCCTTTAACAGTGAACATGGTTTCAGCAATTGAGACGTTTTCAACGCCTTCATCGCCCCTGACCCTTGAAAATACATGAAAGAAATGTTCAGCCAATAATCATTACAACAAACTGAATATTATTGAAATGAGTAATTAGGGCATGGAAACAATAGCCCAAGTTTATATCATTGTTTACCTGGACGGCCAGCCAAAGTTTTCCACTGCCTTCAGAAAAAATGAATGAGCAGTGTTTGAGCGGTTATTTGTTGCAGGTTCCAGATAGAAAATCTGTATAGAAAGACAGTGTTTGAATCTGCAGAAGCAAAATATTAAGGCCTACAACACATAAAATAAATAATCTTCATTGATCCCCAGGGGAAATTTCAGGAGTTATTATAGCAACAGCAGTAAAAGCAGGAACAGCAATAGATAAAAGTCAGGAACCATAAGCAAGCATAAGCATAAAATAAAAAAATTGATAGTAATTGAAATAAGCTTTCTGACACATTACATCTGCACTATGTCCCTAAATTTCTGGATTGGCATATGTATTCTCTGGGTACAGGGTTTCTACAGTCATGACAGACATGGAAATTCATTGGAATTAAAAAAAATGTTTAGTAAAGTTCTGAATATACAATGTTTTAAAATGTTTATTCCCTGCTCTTCTCCTCCTGTACCTCCTCCTTTGTCTCCTCCCACCTGCCTTCTTCATCCTCCTGCTACTCTTGACCTCTCTTTAAACTCCTCCCTTTCTTCTCATTATCTTCTCCTCCTCCCCTCCCTCCTCCCGTCATATTTTTTCTCCATATGATTGGCCAGTCAGTACTGCTCCCTATGATTGCCATCTGGGTGTATCTACTTAAAGTGATGGAGTAAAATATGATAAACATTATGAAAAGTTTTGAAAATTCATTGTTAATAATGTGTGTGAACCATGTGGGTAACATGCAGTTTATGAACAGTGAATACATGAACACAAACATGTACAGAGATAATAAAGCACTGTAATAAAAGGTGACAAACCTTTCTCGAGTACCCATCTATTGCACCAAATATGACGATGTTGTACCTTGAAAACAAAATATGAAATGACAATGAGCAGTCACCCCCCCCCCCATGAATAAATACGTAAATAAATCTTAAATAAGTCTTACCGTATAAGCTTATGGTTTGTGTCCACATGGACTAATGACAAAGGCCCCTGCACAAAGTATGTCCTCCTTACTATGCACCCCAGCCGTGTCATCCTTTCCAAAACTCCTGGAGCATCAACTCTGTGCATGGACTCCTTGATGCGATCCCATTGAACTCTATGCCCATCTGCTTGCAGACAGCCTTTAACCATTCTATATCCTGCATTTGGGATCCTGCTTTTTATGGACTGCACAGCATCATCCAATTCACTATCAGTTAAGCTGCTGTATGTAGACCTTGTGGACAACCCAAGTTCACGCATACGCCGGAAGATTGTGCTTTGGCTGACACCCAACAGATTTGCGATGCAAGACACTGGTAAGGGGAAGTTGATGAGCCGGGACAGAAGCTCCTCAGAAAAAATGAACTTTGGTCGGCCTCGTCCTCCAGCTCTAATAAAAGCACAGGGACTCTCTTGGGAAACAGCTGCGTGGATCTTACTTTGCAGGGATAAAAGACACTCCACAATTTCACCTGGGATGTTTAAAGTACTGGAGGCAGCCGTCAGAATAAATGCTTCTTGATTTACAATGTACTGCAAATAGTCCAAATTCAAGTGCGGTTGATTTAACACATCTGTAATCCTCGATTTCAGACGTTCCAATAACTGAGTAGCCACTGGTCCCTGTAAACGACAAAATACAAGTTTGATGCATTAAATGCCACTGTTAACTTAGTCGTTTAACAACATACAGTACTCTATCAATTCCACATAGGCTGGACAGACATTCAAAATACTTTTGTATTTTTAGGCAAAATGAATATGCCAATCATTAGCTTGCAGGTTAAAACAATAACTCTTAATTATTATAGGGCTCTATTGAATGTTGTCAATCGCTGCATTTTACGGTCTGTTATTTCTGTATAACAGACCGTTGCTAGGGACGCCGCTCTGATCAGAGGAGCACAGATGGAAAGAGGCTAAAAAGGAACTATGCGGGATATTTGCCTTATGGTTCATTTTTACCTTAATTAAACAGCTTCAGAGTTAAAGTGCTGGTTAAATAAACGACTTGTAACTTGTTACATGGAGAATGGAGCCTCCGACCCGGTGTCCCAGCTCTCGTCTCTGCAGCACCGCAACACAAACGCACCCCGTAACCCGTAACCTCTTGTTTATGACAGATAAGACTACACAAATATACACGTCATAATGAGTGCACGATAATCCATCGATCCACTGATTGATTTTCCGCCGGCTTCGTTGTAAACAAATGCACATGACCGAGAGGAGGGTTAGCAAAGAGGAAAAGAAACCGGACTTATACGAAGGACAGATTTGTACGCCAATCGACACAATTTATAAATCGATAAAAGTCGTATTTTGATCAACATTATGTCACAAATTAATTATTTCATATTTTGCAGGTCAGTGCTAATTAACTAGCACAAGCCAACTTCTTATGCTAGTAATACTAGCACTAACTGCGTCACCGCCATGTCGTTAGCTTGCAAGCTAATGCAGTAAGTCTGTAAGTCCATGGACTGTATATTATTTTAAATAGTACAATTTCATGAAATAAATATTGGATATACACGTTATTGACTTTACCTGCGATGCTTCACCTGAGCTGGCACCTCCACACGGTCCACTGCTGTCAGCCATCTTTGCCTTTGGCGCATGCACATTTGGAGGAATCGGGGTTCGATTATTTTCCCCTGTGACCTGCCTGTGACCTACGTGACGTCATTTCAACACTTTTCTACTCGTACCCACAAACTTGAATTCGTGTTCACAGTGAAGACTTCGTAGTCATAGAAATTAGAGTTGTATTCACTAGACTTTGTAACTACAGCTTTTAGATTCATACTCACATAAAAACAATCCTAACCCAAACAATTTCTCAGACTTGCGTATATGACAGCAGAATTTTGTGTACAACAATTTTATTGACATACAAATGTTTAACATTACAAATACGAATGGTTAGAATCATGCACACATCGTTTTGATAGCTATCTTACTCCATAGGAGCGCTGTTGAACGCCCGTCATTTCCTGACCGGCGCGCTCTCTCTGTCAGAGAGTGCCGGTGGGGCGCGCTGCGCCCTCATTGTTCCGGCGGAGCCGAGCTCCTTATCACCTGTTTCCCCGCCGGCCGCATCTCGCGGTCCAGCAGTGACATAAACTTTTTACCCTGAACTCTGTTCTCCCCTCCGTGGGTCGTCGAGGGTGCACACTCGGCGCCTACGCGACACGTACACACACACACACACACACACACCTACACACACGCTCACCTGCTGTTGCTGCAGAGGTCTGTCTCGGGTTCACGGGCCGAACCGAGGCAGTTCCGGGCCACGTCATAAGTAGCGCACTGTGGCGCGCTTCCATGGGTCAGGTGACCATGGACTAAACTATGTGTGTTAATTGTTTTGAAATATTGTTAATGTATGTGTTCTGTGGGAAAAGTGGCACAGCTATATGAGGGGTTATTAGTGCCACAGTACTGGGGTTAGATTTAAAGGGGTTCTGTTAGTTTTGTGCTTTCCCAGATAGCATACGGATGTGGGCCACTTCAGGCAACAATCCGGCACTGTAGGCATTCTTCTGGCCCGCACAAAACAGATGTGAGCCTAAACTGGCCCATGTGGTAAATGCTACATTCGGCCCTTATATCACAAAACAGATATGGCCCATCTTTGGCAAATACGTGGCAGAGTAGGGAATGGTTATTCCTTAAGTGAACCAAGGCTGGGCCACATATGGTTCAGCACACGTGGCCCACCTTTGCTGAAACACATTTGGGCCAGTTTTGGGCAAAAGACGGCAAATTAGCATCGACTAATCTGGATGTGAGCCTAAAGTGGCCAACATATGAGAAAATACAAGTGGCCCACCTTTGCTGAAACACAATTGGGCCAGTTTTGGCCGAAAGACGGCAAGTAAGCATCGACTAATCTGGATGTGAGCCTAAAGTGGCCCACATGTGGTTTAGCACACGTGGCCCACCTTTGTTGAAACACATTTGGGCCAGTTTTGGCCGAAAGACGGCAAATTAGCATCGACTAATCTGGATGTGAGCCTAAAGTGGCCCACATATGAGAAAACACAAGTGGCCCACCTTTGTTGAAACACATTTGGGCCAGTTTTGGCCGAAAGACGGCAAATTAGCATCGACTAATCTAGATGTGAGCCTAAAGTCGCCCACATATGGTTTAGCACACGTGGCCCACCTTTGTTGAAACACATTTGGGCCAGTTTTGGCCGAAAGACGGCAAATTAGCATCGACTAATCTGGATGTGAGCCTAAAGTGGCCCACATATGACAAAACGCAAGTGGCCCACCTTTGTTGAAACACATTTGGGCCAGTTTTGGCCGAAAGACGGCAAATTAGCATCGACTAATCTGGATGTGAGCCTAAAGTGGCCCACATATGGTTTAGCACACGTGGCCCACCTTTGTTGAAACACATTTGGGCCAGTTTTGGCCGAAAGACGGCAAATTAGCATCGACTAATCTGGATGTGAGCCTAAAGTGGCCCACATATGACAAAACGCAAGTGGCCCACCTTTGCTGAAACACAATTGGGCCAGTTTTGGCCGAAAGACAGCAAATTAGCATCGACTAATCTGGATGTGAGCCTATGTGGCCCACTTATGAGAAAACGCATGTGGCCCACCTTTGCTCAAACACAATTGGGCCAGTTTTGGCCAAAAGACGGTAAGTAAGCATCGACTAATCTGGATGTGAGCCTAAAGTGGCCCACTTATGGCTCCACACACGTGGCCCACCTTTATTGAAACACATTTGGGCCAGTTTTGGCTGAAAGACGACAAGTTAGCATCGACTAATCTGGATGTGAGCCTAAAGTGGCCCACATATGGTTCCACACAGGTGGCCCACCTTTGTTGAAACACATTTGGGCCATTTTTGGCCGAAAGACGGCAAGTTAGCATCGACTAATCTGGATGTGAGCCTAAAGTGGCCCACATATGGTTCAGTAACATTGTGGGGTCCATACTTTGTGAAGTACAAATGTGCCAGGACAAGAAATGACAAGACAAGTTAAGTTAAGTTAGTTTGCTTCTCTCATTGAACCGCTGTCCACTATTCAGGGTATAGGGGATAACAGGACCCAAATGCAGACTCAAATGGAACAGTTTATTATTTTAGAAAGAGGTAAATAAACAGGTAATCAAAGTCCAACAGAAATAAAGTAGCAACAAAAGAGTCAACGAGCCTAAGTCTCGGACAGGGGAAAAAACAAGGAATCCAAAGTGCAAAGTGCAAGTAGATATTCCTTTTTCGGTGGAAATGTTCCATGATGGGCATGATTGGCAATGTTGCAGCATGAACGACCTGCAATATTGATCCTTCACTCATTCTGGAAGAAGCTCGCCACTAATGGAGCCCCCGTCCAGCTTCTTTGCTGGAGCTTGAAGCAGTTAGAGGACTGAAGACCTTTAGGCCTGAACTGCCTTAATTGTGTTCTCCACTATGGAGGTGAGAATTTTATCCAAGCTAATGTCTATCATGAACAACACATCCCCATGGCAAGCCCGGATGTTGCACCCATGATACAAAGAGAAACAAAACCGTTCATAAAAATCTGAGAGAAAAAAGTTAACACAACAAGCGGATGGTGAATTCTGAGAGTTGTTATCCGTCTGATACCAGCAGGAATTACATACAGTAGGCATAGTCAAGTTTAACTTGTTCTTCTCTTAGTGCAATATTATCTGTCAGTATAAATAATATGCTGACTGTGATGAATTTGTTGTTTGTTGATCAAAGTTAATTTATAAAAATATATATATATTGACCAACAATTCTGTGTTTTCTCTGATTTGAGTATATGCATTTTCATGTGTGGCCAATGGAATGTCCTTCCAGAACTTATTCTATGTACAAATCCCTACATGTTCTCATGCTTGTCAAAGCGCTGGTTACTGAGGAAGCGAGTTTGCACACATTGTTGAGTTACATGTGTGTATACGTGTCTGGTTATTAATATGTGTATGAATGTGGTTATTAGAGGAGGATAGTTGGACTGTTATCTGTTTGAATGTGTGATAAGAGTAAGAGAGAGTATGTGCTGTTGTGCACTTCATGATTTAGTGCTCTTGTTCCCTGCTTTTACTAGTGTATTCTGTCTATTTTTAAAATATTATGGTCATCATGTCACTCATATTTCAATGATTTTAATACTGTATCTGCTTTAACTTTACCTGCCCAGGGACTACAGGCGGAACTATAACCTGGCTCAAAGCATCTCTTCTTGTCTTACAAGATTAATGTTTTTTTGTGCATTGTCCCTGTTTTAAATAAATAAATTCAATTCAATTCATTAAATTCACAACATACTGTACATTCCTTGACCGAGTGTGCCAATAAGAGCATAGCCTAGGCCAAGAGTGACAGTTCATTTGTGAACAGAAACCGCTCCCACCTGCTCTCTGTGTCACATAGAAAATGACTGGCAGGTCGACATTGGAAAATGTATTGACCTACATTTACCTGAACATATCACCCACAGTGACAGTGTTTGTTTTTTTTTTTTTTTTTTTTTATTAAGTCAACGCTATTAAGTCTGTAAGGATCGTATCTTTATTCAAACTCTACTTTCCGTTATGTTTTTTTCCGCTTTAAGTTGGAGTTTTCCAAATTACGAGTCTTTTGAATGCATCATATTCGAATTGACGAAAGGGAGCAAGGGAGCAAAAAGTGCGCGAGCCGGAGATCGAGGAGAGAAGTCACGGTGAGGTGAGTCCCTGAACGAAAAATAAATGAATGAATTTCTGTGGGAAACATTCAGCTCTTATTGTTGGAACTTCACATTGTTTTGTCAGGTTGCCAGTGCTGCGAAAAATGTTAGCTAGTTAACATTCAGTTTTTATACAAGGTTAATATGACCAGGCAGCAGGGCTCGAAATTAACGATGTCCCGGCGGGGACCATAAAAATTCCTGCTGGGACACACTTATATTTTGTCCGGGACAATTACGGGACAGTGAAAAAAAAAATGTCAAACGCTCACTCTCAAACAAAATGCTCAATTCCCTCCTCCGTATATCATTGCATTTCCCTGAGGTTGAGGACTATAATGCAGAGCAGGCAGTTGAGAAGTGGTGGCAAAGTGGTCAGAGAACATGCCGACCCATGTTCAACGACTCTGTGTGAGACAAGAAAAATAAATCTCTGTGGCAGTGAACTTTCCCTCCAGAAAACAGCATCCCTCCCCGCGAGTGAAATAGTCAGACAGCGTCCTGTTTACTGATGGTGATTATGTAATTTTGTACGAAAAACGTAACTTTGTCACTTTCCAGGATGTTTGGTGGGTCAGGATCTCAATCACAACACATTATAACAGCATCCATATGATTATAACAGTCAGAGGGTACATGTTTAAACACATGCCGCTGAAAGCCCCACTAGGATTCAGAGAAGCACAGTACAGAAGCACAGAATGTGTTGCTGCCGTTATTACTGGTACCGGTGCCGCGTCGAGTCTCCCTGATCCTCTCCCCAACACACAGCCGCTTCTAGCCGCAGCGGCAACCTGAGCGGGGTCGCTCTGCGAACTACGGCGCCGCGGAGCTACAGGCCCCGGTCTTCCTACTCCTCTCCCCCACATACAGCACCCTGTGCTGGGTCGCCCAGAGCGACGAGTCTCCCTCCAGCTCTGGAGCTCTCCACGGTGCTGCTAATGGCGGCTTCTCATCGTCTTTCAGACCTTAGACCATAGCTTTAAGTAATACAATTAATTAAAAATGCTGATAGTCTAATACTCGTTATAAAATACTTATAATACAACAACATATACACCCAATCACATTTTATAAGGCACCAGTTTAAAGCTGCCATTCTTAAATTGCTCTGTTTGCTTTGAAGAAGACATACTCTGTGCCGAAATGTCAGCAACCTGCACCATAATAAAAATATCTAAAACTATGTGCTTCACCATCTTCTCCAGCTATTTATCTGCCCCCTGCTCTAAGATGCACCAGTCTGCAATCAGTTCGTCAGCTGAAGGCGAGAGTTTTCCTCCTACAATTTTAGTAATTGGCTGGTCATGGCTAGACTGTTTTCAAACTACATTCATTGCTGCCCAACTATGGGCAGGATATAGCATGTCATGCAGTTAGCCATTTCTCACCATTGTGTGCAATCTATCCAAAGCTTTACAGTTTTCTCAATTTTTAGGAACGGTCAGAAACAATCAATTGACGGCCACTGCAACAGACCAGGAGGTGGAGGCTTATATAAAAAGGTGGCTTCATCTCGCTGGAGACAGGGATGGTGGGAGGAGAGAGAGAGAGGAGAAAAGGCGTGCCACACAGCTCGCACGTAAGTCAGCTACAATACCTATTTTGCAATATATGTGTGATACTGTTCTACAGCAGAAATCAAGATGAAGCTGTCAGCATATGTAAAAAAAAAATGAGCGCAAAGCACAGAACAAATCTCCCCAATTCTAAATGAGCAAATACAATTAAAAAAGGCAGTGTTGTGATTTTTGCCATTTTTTCCGCTATGGTCACTTAGGAATTAGAAGCTTGTTCAGCCACCATGCAGCAAGCATAGCCATTTTCTTGTAAATGTAAAGATTTCACTTGGCAGTGGTGGGACAGTAATGTAAACTGTAACTGGAATTGTCACCCATTGCCTTTCTTAAAAGCCAGTACATGGGTCTGAAAAGTAGGGAAATCACATTTCAGTTAGAAACACATCTTTAATGAAAACTGTATTTGACTTTAGTATAATATTCTATCTACAAAATAAATTAATGAATATGAAGCAACAGCTGAAATATATTTTTAAATATATTAATATTACATGCCATCTCCCTGCTAAATTGAGCTGGAATGAAAGAACCCCCTATCAAACACAAAAACATACTTCTAATGTTAACATGAGTGGATGAAGTTTTGAGTCTTAAGATGTGGTCTTATCTAACCTCAAACTTTTCCCTTTACTGCTGCATTCATGGTCTTCAGCTCCACCATGTGGGCAGGTCTGATGTAACTACACAGCGATTGTGTGAGTGAGGCTAGCTGACTCATTGTCATCTCAGACTTGATATGTGATAGGTTTAATATGTAGGATGGAGTTGCTTCCAACTGAGAGCCTCAGCCATGTTGCAATGGAATATAATACTTACCTTGGCATAATATATAAAGAATAAACCAGGACAGAGAGACCTCACCTCAACTTTTATCCCAACTCTCTCCTCTTGTGAGGGCTTTTAGATCTGAGTATGGCCCCAGTGTTCCGCCAGAGCACCGTGCCATAGCACACAGACCTCTGGTCCAGTAAATGTCCAGTTTTGTGGATACCTATTACGCACCACCAGACTGACAGCTATCTTGGGGGTCCCCATGGAGAGTCATTAAAGAGGAAATATTCAAGATTTTTACCTACTTTTTACTTAAAGCAGAAGTAAGCGATCCGGTCGTTTTGGCTAACTTCCTGTCAGCGGATGGAGTTAGCAGTCCCCGCCCTCTTCCCTACGTCAACACATGCGCGTGCATCCCTTGGCTGCACACACAGAGAGGACCGCCCCTTTATGCCGTTCTCTCTCCTCATTGGATAAAGGTTGTAGGATACAAGGAAAGTTTTCTCCTCGGCTTACAGCAGAGCAGGGTGACTGACAGACCCGTGTTTCGGACCAAACACTCTATATAAGTGATTGCTGTCGGAAGATATAACTATATAAGACTTATATTAACACAAACATTCCGCTTACTTATGCTTTAATGAAACAGCTTCAGAGTAATGTTGCTGGCTTGTTCCAGGGAGAATGGAGGCTCTCTGCCTTCCACCTAGCGTCACTTGGCTGAAAACCAACCTTGTAAGATCAGACCCTCCGACCCAGTATCCCAGCTCTCGTGCTGGCAGCATCATGACACACCAAAACACCCTGTATCCATTATCTTTTTATGAAAGGATAGAACCACACAAATACACACATTGCAACATGTATATGATATGCTCCATTAATTGCATTATGGCTGGCTTCAGTGAACCAACAAATGCTGAGGAAAGGTTAGCAAAATAGCAAAAAATCAAATGGCTGTGCACTATTCCCCTTTAACATGAAGACAAACTCAAATATACATTATGTTTTATTACTGTAACTTCAGGTTAAATGTGAAGTTTGTCAGAGTGTTTGATGAACACAATATTGTATAACTTTATATCACTTTACAGGGCCTTTTTTGTTTGGTCTCCTTTTTTTTTTTTTTTTTTTTTAAGAAGAATCTTTATTGTCAGTTATCTTTTACATGGAACATGTAAACACACCTGAAATTAGTCCTCTGCATTTAACCCATCACTAGCTACACACATGGTAAGTGCACATACTGCAGACTAGGAGCAGTGGGCTGCCGTGTCAGGCGCCCGGGGAGCACATGGGGGTTTCGGTGCCTTGCTCAAGGGCACCTCGGCAGTAACCCAGGAAGTGAACTGGCACCTCTTCAGCTACCAGTCCACTTCCATATTGTGGTCTGTAGCTGGACTTGAACCGGCCACCCTCCGGTCCCCAAGCCAAGTCTCTACTGACTGAGCCACTGCCGCCCTAATAAGGTTTTGTGTTTTGCACTGCAACCATATACAGTAACCACAGTACTGCTTTACTGAGTCAACAAAATATGTTCTTTTGTGCATTTCTTAAAGGGCCAGATGAAGAGGAGACAATGGTGGGGCCATGAGTGAGCGTGTTCCGCAACAGTGTTCCGCAGTCAGAATTTTCATGTTCATCTTCATGTTTGTTTTGTTTGTGTTGTGTTGTTGTTTGTGGCACATGTTAAAAAAATAAAATAGTTCTCTACTGTTCACAAGTTGTTTCTCGTGTCTGGTTTTTTCTTCAATTCTTCAGTAGGTATCTTCATCTTTGACTGAGACCAACAAGACTGGACCATTGCCACCATTTAACACAGTATCTGGAGGTACCATAATGACATGTACAGTAGCCACAAATTCAGACCAGTTCTGGTTTATTTATATGATGTGTTCATATTTGACATAGAACTTTGTCATGGTTTGGTTGTGACTCCAATGTGTACAGGCTAGACAAGATCATAGACTGTAAACCAGTTCTGATGTATTCAGCTCTTGGTTAATATGTAGCATTATGACTAGGCTGTGGGTCATATGTGAGAAACAAGTGTGGACCACTCATGTCATTCCATGTGGTAGGTGGGTCAGAATAAAAATGCATAGTGGCCCAAATTTGGGTGAGTGCTGGTTTATTTGGTCTATTTTTGGCTGACACTTGGCACTGTGTTGGTTTGGTTGTGGCCCACTTCTGGCAAACAACTGTGGACCACATTTGTGCCATCATTCCAAGTGGTATATGGGCCAGAATAAAAATGTACAGTGGTGGCCCACATTTGGGTGAGTGCTGGTTTATTTGGTCATGGCTGACATTTGGCACTGTGTTGGTTTGGTTGTGGCCCACTTCTAGCAAACAGCTGTGGACCACTCATGTGCCATCATTCCATGTGGGATGTGGGCCAGAATAAAAATGTACAGTGGTGGCCCACATTTGGGTGAGTGCTGGTTTATTGCGTGTCGGCTGACATTTGGCACTGTGTTGGTTTGGTTGTGGCCCACTTCTGGCAAACAACTGTGGACCACCCTTGTGCCATCTTCCCATGCCGTACTTGGGCCAGAATAAAAGTGTACAGTGGCCCACATTCGGTTGATTGCTGGTTTATTTGGCCTGTTTTTGGTTGACATCTGGCATTGTGATGGCTTGGTTGTGGCCCACTTTTGGCAAACAGGAGCGGACCTCCCAAGTGACATCATTCCATGCGGTATGTGGACCGGATGAACATGTCAGGTGTGGGCCAGATATGGGCCAAAAGAATTTTGCTATCTGGGTTGTTTCCCAGTTTATGTTTCTTAACCCCTGTGTTTTGTTAATTGGTTTGCCCGGGGGAGGGGCCAAGGGGGTATTTAAAGAGAGCTCGGCTCACTTGAAGGAAGGATTCGGCTGAGTGGCATGTGGATGACAGTTGCTGCCTGTTCCTTGTAAATATTTTTTTTACTCTGTCATATTGTAAATATTCCTGCGTTTTTTTTGTTGCTTTGCCACCTGTGGGTATTTTTGTCTTTGGGTTTTTGGTGTAATAAAAAGAAAATCACCAAACTAAAGTTTGCCGACTGGGCCATCATCTTTCCAAACCAGCGTTTCAAAGTATCGAACCCCGACAATTTGGATCTTCTTCATGGCAAAGGAGTTTTTACCTGGAATTTAATTCATTAAGGGTGAAAAGTGGCTTATGTCAAAAATGAGCGTTTCAGAGCGAGAGGAGCCTGTTTTAGCACTGTACAGTCGCCTAAGCTGCATTTCACTGAAAAAAGGTCTTTCAAACAGGTTTTCTAGCCTGAACTGGTTGAATTTGGATCTTCTTCATGGCAAAGGAGTTTTTACCTGGAATTTCATTCATTAAGGGTGAAAAGTGGCTTATGTCAAAAATAAGCGTTTCAGAGCGATAGGAGGCTGTTTTAGCACTGTACAGTCGCCTAAGGCTGAAAAGTGGCTTATGTGAAAAATGAGCGTTTCAGAGCGAGAGCAGCCTGTTTTTGCACTAAGCTGCATTTCACTGAAAAAAGGTCTTTCAAACAGGTTTACTAGCCTGAACTGGTTGAATTTGGATCTTCTTCATGGCAAAGGAGTTTTTACCTGGAATTTAATTCATTAAGGCTGAAAAGTGGGTTATGTCAAAAATGAGCGTTTCAGAGCAATAGGAGGCTGTTTTAGCACTGTACAGTCGCCTAAGCTGCATTTCACTGAAAAAAGGTCTTTCAAACAGGTTTACTAGCCTGAACTGGTTGAATTTGGATCTTCTTCATGGCAAAGGAGTTTTTACCTGGAATTTCATTCATTAAGGGTGAAAAGTGGCTTATGTGAAAAATGAGCGTTTCAGATCGATAGGAGGCTGTTTTAGCACTGTACAGTCGCCTAAGCTGCATTTCACTGAAAAAAGGTCTTTCAAACAGGTTTACTAGCCTGAACTGGTTGAATTTGTATCTTCTTCATGGCAAAGGAGTTTTTACCTGGAATTTCATTCATTAAGGGTGAAAAGTGGCTTATGTCAAAAATGAGCGTTTCAGAGCGATAGGAGGCTGTTTTAGCCTAAGGCTGAAAAGTGGCTTATGTGAAAAATGAGCGTTTCAGAGCGAGAGCAGCCTGTTTTTGCACTAAGCTGCATTTCACTGAAAAAAGGTCTTTCAAACAGGTTTACTAGCCTGAACTGGTTGAATTTGGATCTTCTTCATGGCAAAGGAGTTTTTACCTGGAATTTCATTCATTAAGGGCGAAAAGTGGCTTATGTCAAAAATGAGCGTTTCAGAGCGATAGGAGGCTGTTTTAGCACTGTACTGTCGCCTAAGGCTGAAAAGTGGCTTATGTGAAAAATGAGCGTTTCAGAGCGAGAGCAGCCTGTTTTTGCACTAAGCTGCATTTCACTGAAAAAAGGTCTTTCAAACAGGTTTACTAGCCTGAACTGGTTGAATTTGGATCTTCTTCATGGCAAAGGAGTTTTTACCTGGAATTTCATTCATTAAGGGTGAAAAGTGGCTTATGTCAAAAATGAGCGTTTCAGAGCGATATGAGGCTGTTTTAGCACTGTAAAGTCGCCTAAGGCTGAAAAGTGGCTTATGTGAAAAATGAGCGTTTCAGAGCGATAGGAGGCTGTTTTAGCACTGTACAGTCGCCTAAGCTGCATTTCACTGAAAAAAGGTCTTTCAAACAGGTTTACTAGC